>NW_026941871.1:0-55980 GCF_024139115.2 Armigeres subalbatus
CTAGTGCCAGTGCAAGAATACATATTTGCAGCAGCTCTCTACAATACGCGCTCGTTATTCTGCTACGAACGGCAACGTAATTCTGCTACGACGTCGTACTTTGAACAAATTCGTCTCGCCTCAATCTTCCTATGTTTAAAATGGTGTCCATGAGAAGAATCGATTAATTCCCAATAATGCATATTTCGAATCACTAACGACCACACGACCCACGCCATAGGCTGGAATAACAAAACCAAATAAGAATCTTGAAAGAATTAAACTTGACTGCCACTGAAGCCATCCATGCGAATACATATTTGTAGCATCTCCCTCCGACGCGCGCTCGTGATTCTGCTACGGACGCCAGGCAACTTTATGGCGTCTCCAAGCGGTTAATTTGCACAAGCCCTGAGAAGAACCGATTTTTCCAATATCCCATATGTATTTGGAATAAAATTTGCTCAGCAACTCCGCCGATGCAGCAACAACAACTACTGGACTGCGCGACAGCCATCTGTAATTCGGCTCTACGCACGCCGTTAATTGCCAGATCCAAAAATGCTGCTTGTAACACGGATGTAAAGATGTACTGCTGTTGCCACGACCGCCACCACTATCGAACGAAAAATTTTCATCCGCATCACCACAGCCGTTGTCGCTAGGACCGCTTCTGGACGCCTTGGTCCGCTTTCCATGAAATCCAGAATGAAAATTACGTGCGCACGCGAAACACGGGGCTTTTTATACACAGGAAAAAAGAAGCAGTGGATCAAAAGGCCCGTACCTTACTGCAATCTGATGTCCGTGTTGGGGATTTATGAACGGGATCGATTATTTTTGAATTTTTCACCCGGATTGGAAAGAAATAACATTTTCAATAGTTTGCCGTTGATAATGAATAGTTTTAATACAATTAGCAAATTGGTGGAAAGTTTCCGAATCTGTTAATAACAAAATCTCGAAAATCCGTCGAAAGATAAAGTCGCCATTACCGTTTAAAATCTTACATGATTTCGTGATGGTCCCCAATTTTGTATTTTTCATTTTGCACCCTGTATCCGAGCCTTTCCCTTAGACGTGGTTTACGTCAAAATGCGCGAACAAAAACACGTCCGTACGTGCTGCTGTCTCGAACTGGAATGGGCCACGCGCGCGGGAGAGCAGTTTTCTTACAATCAATAAAGATGGCTCATTAGTCCCGCCTCTTTGTTGTCCGGTATGACTGCAAATATTGTGTAACCGTCACACACTCACCAAAGGGGCGTGGCTACAGGTTCAACTTTATTGATTACAAGAAAGCAGCTCTTCCGCGCGCGAGCCTATTCGTTCGAGATGTCGCGGAGAGCAGACCGTGGTACTACTTTCGGCATCGGCGGAAATTTTATTCCCGGCGATGGTGTGGGTCGCGCGGTCGTCGTCATTAACATTAGCAGCGCTCAGTTTAAATTTTCTTGTATGATGTAGGAGGAATGACGGCTTTGGCAGGTTTTGTTCTATTATTGTCAGGGGGGTTGTTTTTGTTGACCAAATTTTATGAAATTTGGCCACAATATTCTTTGATATGCTATGATATGATATGATATTTGATAAGAAGTACTAACGATCGGCTACCATCAATGAAAGTGGCTCTTGGGAGCGTCCACAAATTACGTAACGCTTAGAGGAGTGAGGGGGGTTGGGCGAAGTGTGACGACCCATACATAATTTTTAGATACTTCATATAAAAAGTGTAACATAGGGGGGAGGGGAGGTTGAAAATGCCCAATTTTTGCGTTACGTAATTGAAGGATCTTCCCTTAAGGTGACTCGGGGAGGCACTACACACCGTGTTATTTTTCCTATCTTTTGTCTCTTTCTAACATTGTCACCTCGTAATTTCGGAGTGGCGTATTTCGGTTTTCAGTTGTTTGATGTAACTGTAAATGTATCAGCATGTAGATTGCGAGTAAGCACGCGCCGGTGATACTTTTTCAAAATCATATTTGTTGTAGAAATAAAATTAAGCATTAATGATAATAATAGTATCAATATAATTGGCAAATTGCTGAAGGTTTTCCGAATCGATTGATAAGGAAATGTCGAAAATAAGATAAAGACGCTATTAGCGTTTGAAATCTATCCTAATTTTTCATCTCGGAACCGATTTCTTTTTCAATCATCAACAGGAAAAATACAAAATTAGAGTCTCGCGGGAAAATTTCATGTTGTGCCGACAACATCCAAATCGTTGCAAACGCCACATTAGTGAATAAATTGCTGTAGCAATTTTCCGATGACAGCCTATGCTCGGACCGGCACTAATGCTATGATTCCGCTACCGATGCCAAACAATTATGCTTTGTTCTATGAAGAAAGTTCGTCTAATATCAACATTCTCAATCACTAAAATCATACAACTCCGAATTACGCTAGAAAATTTCACCGAAGAATTTTCCAGTTCCTAACGGTTGCACTTTAGGAAAATTATTTCAACTTAATCTTCCTCTCAAATATAATGATGGTCCTGAAAAGAACCGATTAATTTCCACTTATGTGCCTTATGACTAGCAGCCACTGGGCTGCGCGACCGCCATCCGATGATTCGGCTCAACGAACGCCGTCGATTACCAGATCCGCCGAAGATGGGACACGGATGAAAAAGATGTGCTGCTGCTTCCACGACCGCCACCACCACCGACCGAAAAAATTTCATCCGCACCACCACACCGCTGAGACAGCCGTTGTCACTGGGACCGCTTCTGGACGCCCTGGTCCGCTCGCCGTGACATCCAGAATGAAAATGACGCGCGCACGCGAAACACGGGGCTTTTTATACACAGGAAAAACGAAGCAGTGGATCAAAAGGCCCGTACCTTACTGCAATCTGATGTCCGTGTTGGGGATTTATGAACGGAATTGAATTTTTCACCCGGTTTGGAAAGAAATAACATTTTCAATAGTTTAACGTTGATAATCAATAGTATCAATAGAATTGGCAAATTGCTGGAGAGTTTCTGAATCGATTGATAAGCAAATGTCGAAAATCCATCGAAAGATAAAGACGCTATTAGCGTTTGAAATCTATCCTAATTTCGTGACGGTCTCGAATTTGGAAATTTTGGTTTTACACCCTGTATCTGAGTCTTCCCCTTAGACGTAGTTTACGTCAAAATGGCGAGATACGGCGACGAATTACCCTTCTTGGGATATTAAGAAAAACTCACAAACCAGATTCAGGGACTTAGGGTCATATTGACACGGAAATGTAAATCGCTTCATAATAAATAAATTGTAATCGAATTATATACAAAGTTTACATATATTTCAAAAGATAATGCTGGTTCAAAAGACAATAAAAATTCCAGGAATTTCCAAAACATTTTTCAACAGTTTCAATAAGATTTTTATTCCATTTATTTTATTATTCATTTCTATTTTTTTGTTAAATATCTTGGCTGTGCATATGCACAGCACATGTTTCGAAATGGTCAAATTGATATGAAATTTGCGAAAAAGAATCCACGTGTCTTGGAGGGACTCGAACCCTCAACCTCCTACTCTCTAGATAGGCGTGATAACCCCTACACAGGGCAGCAGGGACTATGTCCAAGGGCTTGACGATCCCTCCCCAGGCCATCTGCGAGTTGTGGGGCTTGCCTAGAATGTGGTGGGGTTTGACAGTGAGCCCTGTAAACCTCTATAAAAAGCTGCATGTATCCGCAAGTAGGCCCCACCAAAGCGACCGTGTGCCGCTCAAAGCGCACAAGCCCAAGTCCTGGTGTTAGGTGGGACGCTAAACAGCCCTGACACGACGGCCTTCCGACGAGACAGGAGGTTTGCGCAGGCCCAATAAGCCGCCTGGAAAACCAAACATTACGAACAATATAAGAGATAATGCGACTCGATATAATCGGCAAAGACCTAGGCGACGGATAAAGGATCACGATTGGAAGCTTGGAACATGGAACTGCAAGTCGCTAGGTTTCGCAGGTTGCGACAGGATGATCTACGATGAATTACATCCCCGCAACTTCGACGTCGTGGCGCTGCAGGAGATTTGCTGGACAGGACAGAAAGTGTGGAAAAACGGGCATCGAGCGGCTACCTTCTACCAAAGCTGTGGCACCACCAACGAGCTGGGAACCGGCTTCATAGTGCTGGGTAAGATGCGCCAACGCGTGATTGGGTGGAAGCCAATCAACGCAATGATGTGCAAGCTGAGGATTAAAGGCCGTTTCTTCAACTATAGCATCATCAACGTGCACTGCCCACACGAAGGGAGACCCGACGACGAGAAAGAAGCGTTCTGCTGGAGCTGGAGCAGACATACGATGGATGCCCACTGCGGGACGTCAAAATCGTCATCGGTGACATGAACGCTCAGGTAGGAAGGGAGGAAATGTATAGACCGGTCATCGGACCGGATAGTCTGCACACCGTATCGAATGACAACGGCCAACGATGCATAAACTTTGCAGTCTCCCGCGGAATGGTAGTCCGAAGCACCTTCTTTCCCCGCAAAAATATCCACAAGGCCACATGGAGATCACCTAACCAAGAAACGGAAAACCAAATCGACCACGTTCTAATCGACGGTAAATTCTTCTCTGACATCACGAACGTCCGCACTTACCGCAGTGCGAATATTGAATCCGACCACTACCTCGTTGCAGTATGCCTGCGCTCAAAACTCTCGACGGTGTACAACACGCGTCGAAGTCGGACGCCGCGGCTTAACATTGGGCGGCTACAAGACGGTAGACTAGCCCAAGAATACGCGCAGCAGCTGGAAGTGGCACTCCCAACGGAAGAGCAGCTAGGCGCAGCGTCTCTTGAAGATGGCTGGAGAGATATTCAATCCGCCATTGGTAGCACCGCAACCGCTGCACTTGGCACGGTGCCCCCGGATCAGAGAAACGACTGGTATGGCGGCGAATGTGAGCAGTTAGTAGAAGAGAAGAATGCAGCATGGGCGAGATTGCTGCAACACCGCACGAGGGTGAACGAGGCACGATATAAACAGGCGCGGAACAGACAAAACTCGATTTTCCGGAGGAAAAAGCGTCAGCAGGAAGATCGAGACCGTGAAGAGACGGAGCAACTGTACCGGACTAATAACACACGAAATTTCTATGAGAAGTTGAATCGTTCACGTAAGGGCCACGTCCCACAGCCCGATATGTGTAAGGACATAAACGGGAACCTTCTTACGAACGAGCGTGAGGTGATCCAAAGGTGGCGGCAGCACTACGAAGAGCACCTGAATGGCGATGTAGCAGACGAAGATGGCGGTATGGTGATGGACCTGGGGGAACGCGCGCAAGATATAATTCAACCGGCTCCGAATCTTCAGGAAATCCAGGAGGAGATTGGCCGGCTGAAGAACAACAAAGCCCCTGGAGTTGGTCAACTACCAGGAGAGCTATTTAAACACGGTGGTGAGGCACTGGCTAGAGCGCTGCACTGGGTCATTACCAAGATTTGGGAGGAGGAAGTTTTGCCGCAGGAGTGGATGGAAGGTGTCGTGTGTCCCATCTACAAAAAGGGCGATAAGCTGGATTGTAGCAACTACCGCGCAATCACATTGCTGAACGCCGCCTACAAGGTACTGTCCCAAATATTATGCCGTCGACTAGCACCAATTGCAAGGGAGTTCGTGGGGCAGTACCAGGCGGGTTTTATGGGCGAACGCTCCACCACGGACCAGGTGTTCGCCATTCGCCAAGTACTGCAGAAATGCCGCGAATACAACGTGCCCACACATCATCTATTCATCGACTTCAAAGCCGCATATGATACAATCGATCGGGACCAGCTATGGCAGCTAATGCACGAACACGGATTTCCGGATAAACTGACACGGTTGATCAAAGCGACGATGGGTCGGGTGATGTGCGTAGTTCGAGTTTCAGGGGCATTCTCGAGTCCCTTCGAAACCCGCAGAGGGTTACGGCAAGGTGACCCGAGCAGCACACATATTGCACAAAAGTTTCTGTAGCCCATATGCAACCAAATTTAGTCACATTTGAGTTGCTGCAACCAAATCGGTCTGGATTGTGCTGCTATGGGATGGTCTTTCGTGTTTGCTATTCAACGTCGCTTTGGAAGGGGTAATACGAAGAGCAGGGATTAACACGAGTGGTACAATTTTCAATAAGTCCGTCCAGCTATTTGGCTTCGCCGACGACATAGATATTATGGCACGTAACTTTGAGATGATGGAGGAAGCCTACATCAGACTGAAGAGGGAAGCCAAGCGGATCGGACTAGTCATCAACACGTCGAAGACGAAGTACATGATAGGAAGAGGTTCAAGAGAAGACAATGTGAGCCACCCACCGTGAGTTTGCATCGGTGGTGACGAAATCGAGGTGGTAGAAGAATTTGTGTACTTGGGCTCACTGGTGACTGCCGAAAATGATACCAGTGGAGAAATTCGGAGACGCATAGTGGCTGGAAATCGTACATACTTTGGACTCCGCAAGACACTCCGATCGAATAGAATTCGTCGCCGTACCAAACTGACAATCTACAAAACGCTCATTAGACCGGAGTCCTCTACGGACACGAGACCTGGACGATGCTCGTGGAGGACCAACGCGCACTTGGAGTTTTCGAAAGGAAAGTGCTGCGTACCATCTATGGTGGGGTGCAGATGGCGGACGGTACGTGGAGGAGGCGAATGAACCACGAGTTGCATCAGCTGTTGGGAGAACCATCCATCGTTCACACCGCGAAAATCGGACGACTGTGGTGGGCCGGGCACGTAGCCAGAATGTCGGACAGTAACCCGGTGAAAATGGTTCTCGACAACGATCCGACGGGCACAAGAAGGCGAGGTGCGCAGCGGGCAAGGTGGATCGATCAGGTGGAAGATGACTTGCGGACGCTCCGTAGACTGCGTGGTTGGCTACGTGTAGCCATGGACCGAGCGGAATGGAGAAGACTCTTATATACCGCACAGGCCACTTCGGCCTTAGTCTGAATAAATAATAATAATAATAACCCCTACACAACAAGACCACTTGAAGTTCACGTTTGCGGAAAAGCCATCAGAATCCGAGTACCAACCTCCACCGGGATTCTGATGGCTTTTCCGCAAACGTGACCTTTAAGTGGTCTTGTTGTGTAGGGGTTATCACGCCTATCTAGAGAGTAGGAGGTTGAGGGTTCGAGTCCCTCCAAGACACGTGGATTTCTTTTTCGCTAATTTCATATCAATTTGTCCATTTCGAAACATGTGCTGTGCATATGCACAGCCAAGATATTCAACAAAAAAATGGTTTTCGTACGGCCGAGTTGCCGAATAATATGCAATTAATTGTAATCAAGTGTCGGTCTTTCACTTGCTTTCACCGTCATTAGTCGTCTGAGTACACGCGACCGCTTACGTAAGACAATCAAACTCATCAAATGCTTTAGCCAAGCAAGCCTTTGGCACAGCAGAGTGCGATTGATTTGCATTCTATACCATCCCGCCCAACCCGTTGTTGGGGGCATGGAGTGCGATCTTCTCGCTTAATAAACAATGTGCACTCGCTTGACTGTAGATATACAACAATAAAGCACATGTGGAGATTGGACAAATCAAGCATCCGAAAGATATTCAATTTGCAAAAAAGAGAGCTGGTTGGTACTCGGCTTCTGATGGCTTTTCCGCAAACGTGACCTTTAAGTGGTCTTGTTGTGTAAGGGTTATCACGCCTATTTAGAGTAGGAGGTTGAGGGTTCGAGTCAACAAAAAAAATGGTTTTCGTACGGCCGAGTGGCCGAATAATATGCAATTAATTATTCATTTCTAGTTTTTTCATTCCCTTGACCATTCGAAGAGAAATATATTTGATAACACATTTGTAACAGCCTAATAAAGATGGGAGGACGTCTTATAAATTCTAGGAGCGGCCAATGTGGTCAGTATTACTCAGTAATCAAATTCAGAGCAATAATTATCAAATCTATAGAAATTTTTGTGGCATAATTTTGTGTAAAACAGAACTTTACGGGTTTCCCGGCAGTACACCGTTTCATGAGCTGCATTTTGGTTGGAAATAAACGTGAAGACAGGAAATATCACCACAATGGACGCGAGAACGGTTTTGTCGGTCCAAGGTTCAGACGTAACTATGAATTCAGCAACAGCCATCATCATGTGATCGTCAAGAGCTACAGTTCCGATGGTGATCAGCATCATCATCATCATATGCAAAACACCATCGTCGAAGAAGAACCGGAATGGGTGACTGCTGGTTCTACCTCGCGCTTGGACACAATAGAGCTGCGTGGCTTTGATGATGACCTGTCGGTTTCGCAATCATCTTCCGAAAAGACGAACACCGATGACGGGAAAAACTCCCAAAAACTCGGGCAAGCATATCTCCTTCTACGACGAGCTGCACCATTGCGAGCATGTCCATGCCAAGAAGAGCAGTGGCGACCATCTCAAACCGCATGACTCATCCGGCGGGCGTGAAAATGACATTGAAAGTGTTACCACGTCCAACACTGGCTCACCGCCACCGGCCCGCAGTACCCCGACGAAGCATTTGAACGAATTCAACAACATGATGGAAGATGCGCAGAAGCACAACAGCGGCGTCAACGTGAACAACTTTGAGGAGTTTATGAAATTTGATTCACTGCTCGGCTCCGATTCAGTTGCTGGAAACAATGCGCAGTCTGGATCACGCTTTAGCAAATGGTTCCGCCGCGGTGGTAATTCGTTCAACACATCCTCCGGTCAAAACTATGACGGTCGTCGAAATGTTTCGTATTTATCGTCGGACAGCTATGTCCATGGAAACAATAACCGTTATCCGGCGGACCGCAACTATTATCAGCAATATCATCCGCCTCGTTTCTCGTCGCAGGTCAACCATGGGCCAGGGGACATCCCAGCGGATTCTAATTCGGCTTTTAGGCGCCTGGTGGATATGATGGCTCAGAATCGCGTGAACAACAACTTGGTAGCCCAACAGCAAAATCTCTTGCAGATGCTGAACAAAAACCAGCAAAGCGAAAGTCTGCGTCGTATGCTGATCAAAAACACCGTTACAACGCATCCGATGCTAATCGCCAGCAACCGTCGCAGGGTCCACGTGTTCCTACGCAATTCGAGCTTCAGCTGCACACCCAATCCATCATGCAGAATGCGTTGCTCCGTAAAAAGTTGCAGGATCACCGAAAGATACTTCTCGAACAAAACAGCCAAATTGCCGAAATGACCGCTGTTGTTGCTAAAACGGAACCAAACGCGGAGGTACAGCAATTTGTCAAATCAGTTTCGCCAAACCTTCAACGCAGTCTATCGATTCTGAGTCAAACAGCCAAAAATGGGGGCGGAGGAAATTATCGCTCGTTCAATCAAACTTTCCCGAGCAGCAACGCCAGAATGGGAAATCAACCCTTCGCTAGCGCGTCGGATCATCCCGATTTATCGGCTTCGTTGCGCCAGATGTTGTTACCCAATCACCATCAGCAGCAAGGATCGCGTCCGTTTGGCAATCGACGTCGTTTCGAGAAGCGATCAGTCACGTGGAAAACCCCAAACTGAGCGGCAGCCGGTTTACTGCGTATTCGAAACCGATAGTGAATTGAATGCCACGTGGATGAAAAAATCATCTGTTAGTTGGAATATTAGTATTTCGAGCATTTTTACTTTGCCACTTTTGTTTCATATTACCATTTATTCGTGTTTCGTTTTTTACCTACCTTTAGATACTCAATAATGTCTCGTTTGTTTATTTTCGTATCAATTCTTTTTTACGCTGAACGGAATAATTCGACTTCAGAGTTGTCGGATGAGTCCTCGGGCATAGATGAATACCAGTTTTTTTTCACGTTAGGGAAATAGATTTAAGACGATTGTTTGTATTTTGCAAGAACCAATAGTTCTATCCTTATACCTCTTTTCCATTTCTGATGAAACATTTATCATTCTTCACAAATTTTGCCAAATAATTGTATTATCTCAAAAAGTAACACATTACATTAGTTTTACTCAGACTGAATTGGCTATAGTGGATTTACATTTTGAATCTAAGACTTTATAATAAACAACATTGAATTTTGTTAAAAAAAAAAAAAAAAAAAAAATGTTGGTATGGGTCATATAATTCCGTTTTAAAGGTATAAGCAATCAAGCGAGCGAATTTTGTGCTCCTTTTATATGACACCGAGGTCTTCTTTCAACAGCTGTTGTAACTCGTGATTCATTCCATACATAGTACGCAACAATTTTACTCTAAGTGGATGTTGCTCCTCCACGAACATTGTCCAAGTCTGTAGATAGTCAGATTGGTAAGGCGATGAACTCTATTCGATCGGAACGTTATGCGAAGACCAAAGTATATACGATTTCCTGCCATGATACTGTGCTGTGCCCTTATTCCAATCAGCGCCTAATTCCGTTCACGCAAGTCAAAATATATATCTATATCTATCTTTATCTATATCTATATATATATTATATATATATATATATATATATATATATATATATATATTTATATTACATACATAAAAATGAATTTCTGTCTGTCTGACCCTTATGGACTCGGAAACTACTGAACCGATTGGCGAGAAAATTTATATGCAGAGGTTTTTGGGGCCGGGGAAGGTTCTTAAGATGGTCCCAGCTCCCTCCCACCATTGGAAAGCGGGGGGGGGGCTCCCGTACAAATTAATCATCAATTTCTTCATAACTTCATAATCAGAGAATAAATCAATTTTAGGCGAAACGAAGTTCGTCGGGCCTGCTAGTAATAAATAATGAAGAATTTTTGTATAAAAATAACAAACATATTCTTGCGCTTCTCTATAGAAATATATGGTTATGTATGCATTAAATTAAATGAAAAGCAGTATCATTTTTAGCGATTAAGAGTGAAAATTTCAACAAAATTTGTTGGTCGTCACTACAGGCGCTATTTTGACTGCTTTCATTAACCCACTTGCTAAGAACGTCTGTCAAAATATTTAAGCATTTTCGGGGAAAATTTGCCCTGAATTTGATACAAAGCAGCATAACAAAATATAACAGGTAACATTGTAGTGTATTACCTAATCGTTGTCTGTATTTTACTGATATAAAATGCTGGAGAGTGGAAAAGATTTTGACCGGAATAAGGATACATTTAAAGCTATGTCCATTTAGAATCCGGAATAATAAAATCATCTGTATCTCGGTAACGGATTGACGTACAAAAAAGGTTAATACATCAAACCAAGGGGAATTCACTGTACTTTAAGGAAAAAATATCAATACAAATTACCGTGCTGTGCCCTTATTCCAATCAGCGCCTAATTCCGTTCACGCAAGACAAAATGATAAATAATAAAGAGTTTTTGTCTAAAAACAGCAGAAAATAACCTTGTACTTTTCTATGGTTGTGTATGCATGAAACGAAATGGAAGCCAGCGTCATTTTTAGTGATTAATAGTGAAAATTTGAACAAAATTTGTTGGTCGTCACTACGAGCGCCATTTTCACTGTTTTCATTAACCCATTTGCTAAGAACGTCTGCCATAATATTTAAGCATTTTTAAGTAAAAACTCGCCCTGGATTGTGTCTGATGACAACGACGTTCATAGCAACGAAGACGAAGAATTCGAAGATGCTACGGATTCTGTTGAAGCTGCGCTCCCACCACAAAACAATAGACCGGCTGAAATGCAGCAAGGGTTAAGGCGCAGTGGTCGGGAGCGCGTTTATCCAGGCAAGTATTCTGATTATATTAGCTATGGATCATTTTCTGGTGAAACCATTTCCCCCCAGTTATCTTCTGCGACTACTGAATTTGTGATGGATGATCCACAAACCTACGAAGAGGTTCTACGCCGGCCAGACAGAGACCATTGGATTCAAGCAATGAACGATGAGCTGATTTCGTTGAGCGAGAATGACACGTGGGCGTTAGCAGATCTGCCTGACGGGCGGAAAGCAATTAATAATAAATGGGTATTCAAGGCGAAGCGTGGACCGGATGGGACAATACAGCGTTACAAAGCGCGTCTCGTCGTGAAAGGTTGTGCGCAACGACCGGGTTTGGATTACGACGAGGTATACTCTCCCGTAGTGCGATATGCTACAATCCGTTACCTCATGGCGCTAGCAGTGAAGCACAATTTTGATATCGACCAAATGGATGCCGTCACCGCTTTCCTGCAAGGGGAGCTGAAGGGCGAAGAGATCTACATGGTACAGCCGCAGGGTATCGATCAGCAAGCAGGCAAGGTATGTAGATTAAAGAAAGCGCTTTATGGTTTGAAGCAATCGAGCAGAGTGTGGAATGCTCAATTGGATGACGTTCTTCGAAAATTCGGCCTAAATCGTTCATCAGTAGATCCTTGTTTGTACTGGATGATTAATGGGGAGAAGATAATATTTGTAACAATTTACGTCGATGATTTTTTGATTTTCACCAACGACCAGAATCTGAAACGAAAATTAAAGGCTTCAAAATTAAGCTTCACACTGTGAGGCATACATTACAAAAATATATAGTAGAATTTTTGAACATTTGTTTCACTAAACAGTAAACTATTTTTAACTAAATTTTTGAAGTGTTCAACATTTTCGGCATTATTCGGCCGAATATATAAATGCAAGGACTTCGGATACTGTGCATTTAGAAATATATTCAAACCAAACCTTCTGCTGACTGTTTTACATCTAATTCAGTTGTTCGAGCCAAATTTTAAGGAACATATGGGGTATAACATTTGGCGTCAAAAATATCATCCTATTTTAAATCATACAACATTCCTGTTGCAACCTGCTTCGTCTTCTCCAAGCCGACTAGAATCTCACCAAGTTTTAAAGCAAAATCAAATGCTGTTCCCGGACCACGACTAGTAACAAGGTTTCCGTCAACCACCACGGTTTTATCTTCAACGTAGCTATTCGAAATAATAAAATTTTAAGTAAACATGGGGAAACAAAATTCTTTCCTTAAAATAGATTCTATTAATTGAGTTCTTACGTGTATTTTCCGGCAAGATCATCCTTGAAGGAGGGATACGAAGTTAGAGTTTTGCCGAGGGCGACTGAATGTGTCAGCAGCACTGTCGGAGCTGCCGGAGATAATTATCAAAGCATTGTGAAATTGTTCTAAAAAAATCGACTGGTACCTGCACAAATAGCCGCAATAAGCTTTCCTTTAGTTTCGAACGATTCGAGAACTTCCCCTAGCTTGGTAGATCCAGCCATAGCTTTGGAACCCCCGAGACCTCCCGGAAGAGCAATTGCGTCAAAGTCGTCCTACAAGAGCGATGTAAAACATTCCAATACCTAACGCGTTTTATATCACTGGCCCACTCTAAAATGTACTTACATTAGCAGCTTCATCCAGTGTTGTGTCGGCGTTGATAACAACATCCCGTGAGCACTTCACCGTTTTATCGGTCAATCCAGCAACGACAACATCCACCTGCCGGGCCACCGAAGATGGTGATGGAAAGAAATGGACGCAAGAAGGTGACCTTCGGCAAGAGCAAAATGTACTTGAACTGGATACTTACCCCGCATCTTCGTAGGACATCCACGCAAATGACAAATTCCATTTCCTCTGCGCCGTGAGGCAGCAACATAAGCAGTTTTTTCGTCATTTTTATTAGATTGCAATATGATTTTCCACTTGAGAATAAGCCGGTGATAATCAGCTATTTAAATTTTTGTTTTATTTTCGTCACAGACGGTTGCGCTACTCGCTACTACTCGCTACTCTATTAGACCAATGCAAGATCTTGATCTAACCTCACTTATTTGACAGTTCACAGAGCTTGTTTACAAGGTGTTAGAAGAAAAATCGATGAGGAGAAAATTAAAATTCATATTTTTAGTTTAAAATTGCTGCGATCCGAATATTTCAATGATATTCTTTGCATTCAGCATGAAATCAATCGCAAAGGACATCTACATGCGAATAAAATGACGAAACAATTTTATCGCAAGCTTCGCCAGAGGCTAAGTCCCGGTGAAAAAGCTCTGTGAACTGTCAACCTACGTCATCATGCACTGGTCTATTCCACCAAGCTAGTCGTCATTAAACATCATAATTGACGTTGTCGTTTTTCAAAAGGGCGAACGTCGTAAACGTAAATATTGACTACTAACTTCAGCTGATTTCAATAAGATTAAGGAGCGGTTTTTCAAATTTCCAGTTGCTTGAATGCTTTGGAGATCTAAACCAAGTTCAAGTTATAGTTAAACGAAAGCGGTACCAGTTGATTAGTTTGCCAGAAAGGTGATTTGCGACATTCACCCTTATAAAAAACAGTGCTGATATCAGACTCTGATGATAACTGAATGATGACATTTTCATGATGATGATTTGCGCTACTTCAAAACACTGAAACAAACCATACACCTGAGATCATGAGTTCATAAATTATCGGAGTTCTGCCAAACCGCACCAAACGCCAACAAAAAAACTACTCATTTTTCTGCCCATAAACTTTCGCTTAGCAGATTTTAATTGATTAAAAATCGTATTGGTTTTCCCACTGCTCCATAACTTAGGATATACTATACAAAAAATGTGTGGATGAATTGATATGAAATGATTACCGTTTTACATTTACGATCAAAAAGCTGCTTGGTGTGTTTTGGCAGAACTCCGAGCAAATATTATAAATCGGAACATAAATACCAAATATTGATACAACTGTTAACATATAGAGCATCATGTTTAAGTAAAACTATTGAATAAGGCATTTATTATTTTCATGTAGCATTCCAAAGTATCAAAACAACATACATATTTAATAATGAATTATTCATTAAACATTAGGTTTTTTTTCGGAAATCATCATAACTATCATGTGATAAAGCAAGTAGTCTGAACATAGTATAACGTTGCATTGTCGTCGTCATCGGCGAACACATCACGAAAGCATATTCGGTGAATGATGACACAACAGAACGTCAGTTTTCCCCGTTTTTCTTGCGCCGCTCTCATTCGTATCAACAGTTTTGGGTTGAGGGTGGGAAACATACATCGAGTGAATGTGAAAATCGTGAAAACTCGTCGTGCGCATTGATTATTTTCCGTTTTCCTGTGATCGCCCTCAGAAGGATACTGTGGCTCGAAAAGTAGGTAATCGCTGGATAACGATTGGCAGTGCGTTAATCGTCTTCTGAAGCAGAGCTCTCTAACGGAAGTGGCTTACGGTTTTCCGGATTGTGTAGAAACCGTAGAGTTGGAACTTATCTGGAGATAAGTTTTCTCTATCGAGGGTGAGTAGTTTCAAAGGAAGACGATGGCAATGTAGTGGGTTTATTTCTCTGCAGTAGGAAGCCATCATAATATCGATTTTTCTTCGGTTTCAGCATTCAGAAGAATTTTTGAGCAAACAATCTGGTGACTAATATTTAGCAGCTGAATAAACGATGGCGGTGGTAAGTTTAACAACAATGTACCTAGATATTCGGACAAAGTATGATTCATAAATTGCATTCAATTACAGATGATGAAAGCAACGAAATGCCCTACGGATGAGCTATCGCTCAAAAATAGGGCCATCGTCAATAGTACGGACTTCCCGGAAGACATAAAGTAAGTATGATTAAAAATTCTGTTGTTTGGAAAGATTTGTGATTTTGAGATTCTTTAGAACTAAAGAAATACAAAAAAAGTGGCCACTGAATAATCTAAAAACTTTTGGTTTGCTTGTGGCCAGCCAAATTCTAATGGCTTTGAAACTTTTTTTGGGTAATCTAGAAAAAACTGTATATAGTTGATTTGTTTCTTATTCCTATGGGTAGTTGATTCCTGATGAGAGGGCCAGCGATTAGTACACTTTACCTTGCGGATGTCATATGTCGAGGGATGGTGAAGCATCTAGCTCGCTCAAGTTGTCCTCTTTGTAAATGCTGCTGCAAGTATATTGGCATAGTTGCGGTGTAGCCTAAACGCATGAAGTTGCAAATTCGATTCTAGTAGTGAATGTCGAGCTCATGACCAAGAATCCTGTTTCGCACAGTGGCTGTGGAGTTCCTTCGACGAATGCTAAAAACAAACCATACCGAAGCTTTGAAACATCGGTTCAGCTGTGACATCATTGGCTTCGTGGCTCCCGTTTTAAATGAATCCCTTGCGTGCATTTAGTTTTGGATCCCGTGAGGATCGTCCTTGAAATGATATCAAAATATGATATTGGTTTTTACCCTTACAATTCTGTATCAAAATATGTTATTAATATAATTTCAAAAATCATTCTGATAATATTTTGATAGTGGTCTCTGCATATATCTACAACTATATCAGGGGCGGGGCCCTCCATAGCCGTGCGGTAAGACGCGCAGCTACAAAGCAAGACCATGCTGAGGGAGGTTGGGTTCGATTCCTGGTGCCGGTCTAGGCAATTTTCGGATTGGAAATTGTCTCGACTTCCTGGGCATAAAAGTATCATCGTCCTAGCCTCATGATATACGAATGCAAAATGGTAACCTGGCTTAGAAACCTCGCAGTTAATAACTGTGGAAGTGCTTGATGAACACTAAGCTGCGAGGCGGCTCTGTCCCAGTGTGGGGATGTTATGCCAATAAGAAGAAGAAGAAGATCCGGGGCTATGTACAGCGCGCACAAAAATAATGTCATTCATTTATTTAGTTTACATCTAAACAGATAACACTGAATCAACAATTTGACGTCACAATACACGGTTCGAGGCCGCATCTCTCCGTCCTCGAATGCGCACCATGCTTGTCAAGTCGTTTTGCATCTGTTCTGCCCACCTTGCTCGCTGTGCTCCACGCCGTCTCGTACCTGCCAGATCGGAAGCGAGCACCATCTTTGCATGGTTACTGTTCGGTACTCGTGCAACATGTCCTGCCCATCGTACCCTTCCGGCTTTAGCTACCTTCTGGATACTGGGTTCGCCGTAGAGCTGGGCGAGCTCGTGGTTCATTCTTCGCCGCCACACACCGTCTTCTTGCACGCCGCCAAAGATGGTCCTAAGCACCCGTCTCTCGAATACTCCGAGTGCTTGCAAGTTCTCCTCGAGCATTGTCCATGTTTCATGTCCGTAGAGGACTACCGGTCTTATCAGCGTCTTGTACATGACACATTTGGTGCGGTGGTGAATCTTAGTCCCCAGCGCGATTCAAACGAACTGTTCGCCCGAAATCTTCAGACAGTTTTTCACACCATCCACCGTTGCTTTAATCAGTCTGTGAGGTAAGCTTCCCAGGGAAGCTGTTCTCGTCCATAAATTTCCATAGCTCTTCGCGGTCTGTACTGTCGTATCTTCTTCTTCTTCTTCTCTGTACTGTCGTATGTCGCCTTGAAATCAATGAGCAGATGGTGCGTTGTGACCTGGTATTCACGGCATTTTTGAAACATTTGCCATACAGTAAAGATCTGGTCCGTTGTCGAGCGGGAAGCTGGCTTGATAACTTCCCACGAACTCATTCACAGACGACGGAAGAAGATCTGGGATATCACTTTGTAGGCGGCATTAAGGATGGTGATCGTCCGAAAGTTCTCACACTCCAGCTTGTCGCCTTTCTTGTAGATGGGGCATATAACCCCTTCCTTCCACTCCTCCGGTAGCTGTTCAGTTTCCCAGATTCTGACTATCAGTTTGTGCAGGCAAGTGGCCAGCTTTTCAGGGCCCATCTTGATGAGCTCAGCTCCGATATTATCCTTACCAGCTGCTTTATTGGCCTTTAGCTGTTGGATGGCATCTTTAACTTCCCTCAAGGTGGGGGCTGTTTGGTTTCCATCGTCCGCTGAACTGACGTGGTCATCTCCACCGCTGCCTTGACTTTCACTGCCTGTACTCTCAGCGCCATTCAAATGTTCCTCGTAGTGCTGCTTCCACCTTTCGATTACGATCACGTTCGTCCGTCAAGATGCTCCCATCCATATCCCTGCACATTTTGGCTCGCGGCACGAAGTCTTTGGGGGATGCGTTGAGCTTCTGGTAGAACATGCGTGTTTCTTGAGAACGGCACAGCTGTTCCATCTCCTCGCACTCCGCTTCTTCCAGGCGGCGAAGAGATATTGACGGTGGCAAAGTCCCTCGACCCGAGTAAAGCACCTGGTCCGGACGGGATCCCGAATATGGCATTGAAGGCAGCCATAACGACTAACCCGAACATGTTTAGGTTGGCCATGCAGAAGTGTCTGGACGAGAGGACATTCCCGGATATATGGAAGAGACAGCGTTTGGTCCTGTTACCGAAACCTGGCAAGCCACCAGGAGACCCCTCAGCGTACAGACCAATCTGTCTAATGGAAAAGGTAGGGAAGCTACTGAAGAAGTTGATCCTGAAAAGGCTGTCGCCGTACGTGGAGGATGTAGGAGGATTCTCGAATGAGCAATTCGGCTTTCGGAGAGGAAGGTCTACTCTAGGTGCCATTAAATCGGTGTTTGACACTGAAAAAGTCGCCATCGAATGCAAGCGGCGTGGTATACGATACTGCGCAGTAATAACACTCGATGTGCGAAATGCATTCAACAGTGCGTGCTGGATGGAGATCGCGAACTCGTTGCTTCGGCTGGGAGTACCGGTAGGGCTGTATAAGATTCTGGGAAGCTACTTTCAGAATCGTTTATTGATCTACGAGACAGACGAAGGCTTGGCTACCGCCCCCATCACGGCAGGTGTCCCACAGGGATCAATTTTGGGTCCATTGCTGTGGAACGTGATGTACGATGGCGTGCTGCGGTTGACGCTCCCGCCAGGAGTCAAGTTAGTGGGATTCGCCGATGACGTAACCATGACCGTGTACGGAGAATCCGTCGAAGAGGTCGAATTGACTGCAGCCTATTCGATCAGCCTAGTGGAGGAATGGTTGCGCAGCAAGAAGCTACAGTTGGCGCATCATAAAACGGAGATGATAGTCGTTAACAATCGGAAATCGGTTCAGGAGGCGACAATTAGAGTCGGCGGCTGCGACATCACCTCCAAGAGATCTCTGAAACAATTGGAGGCGACGATAAGTTGAGCTTTAAAAGTCATGTCGACTACGCCTGCCAGCGCGCGTCGACGGCGATAGCGGCACTATCGAGGATGATGGCGAACAACTCTAGGGTGTGCTCCAGCAAGCGCAAGCTGCTGGCAAGCGTGGCGGTTTCAATACTACGATACGGAGGACCAGCTTGGGTGTCAGCGTTGAGCGTAAACTGCAACGTGCGAAAGCTGGAGAGTACTCATAGGATAATGTGCCTGAGAGTTATCAGCGCATATCGCACCGTATCTCGCGAAGCGGCATTTGTACTCGCGGGCATGATGCCTATCAAACTGGTGGTAGAGGAAGACGAGGAGTGCTACGCCCTCAGGGGCACCGATAACGCTCGAAGGAATATACAGGCAGCAACGGTAGCCAAATGGCAGAGAGAGTGGGACAACTCGCCTAAGGGAAGGTGGACCCATCGCTTAGTCCCAAGTGTGTCGGCATGGACTAGCAGACCTCATGGGGAGCTAAACTTTGGCTTGACCCAGTTCTTAACAGGCCATGGATGCTTCAAGTGGTACCTACACAGGTTTGGTCACGCGGCTTCTCCCACCTGTCCGCAATGCCCAGACGTGACAGAAACGGCTGAACACATCCTGTTCACATGTCCTCGGTTCGAAACGGAGAGGAGTGCGATGTTGGGGCATGCGGAACGGACACCAACACCGATAACATCGTCATAAAAATGTGCCAGAACCCAGAACAGTGGAGAGCGGTTGCAAGAGCGACGTCCAGGATAGCCGACATCCTGCAACGAAGTTGGCGCATAGAGCAGCAGCAGGCAGCCGTTACGGATAGCGGACCATGAGTCGTGGAAGTCGTGAATATATATGTCGATAATGGATGAGAACGACAGCGTCGCAACTGTATTCAGCTTGCGGCGAGCGCGTAGCCGCAGAACGTGGTGAAACGGCCGGGTTCGGAGGAGCTCCCGCTTTCGGGGAACTTCTCGTCGGAGTAGGTTAGATCCGCCGTCGGGGACTATCCGAGTCGTTCGCGATCGCGACCGAGGCGGGAGCTAAATGGCTCAATGAATAAGGTGAGAGCTGAATGGCTCAAGGCAAATGAAACTCGGTTATCGGAGTAGGCTAGGTCCACCGCCGGGGATCAGCTGAGTAGACCGTGGCGTGCGAATGTACCGGCTTCGGGTCGTCGGGGCACCATTGAACTGGAAGTTATCTCCACCCGGAATCTTTGGATTGACCTCGGCACTCGCCCGGTCACCCGTTGAGACGGGTCGTCGGTTACGGGGGAGCTTCCGACGTCGAGGAACTCCCTGTCGGAGTAGGATTGATCCACCGCCGGGGACTATCCGAGTAGTCCGCGACCAAGGTGAGAGCTGAATGGCTCATCGGTTAAGCAAGAAGCTGAAAGGCGCAGTTCATGGGAAATCGGTTAATCGGAGTAGGCTAGGTCCACCGCCGGGGACCAGTTGAGTGATCGTGCCGCGTGAATGCACCTGCTTCGGGTCGTCGGGGCACCACTGAACCGGAAGCTATCTCCACCCGGAATCTTTGGCCTGACCTCGGCACTCGTCCGGTCACCCGTTGAAGTGAGAATGTGCGTAGGACCTGAGCGGATCTATGAACATGCATACCAGGTGAATGTGTAGGGTTGGTAATGTAACAGCCATCCACGAATGCGGGTCGTCGGTATCGGGGGAGCTTCCGCCGCCGGGGGACTCCCCGTCGGAGTAGGGTAGATCCGCCGCCGGGGGACTATCTGAGTAGCTTGCGAGCACGTTGAGAGCTAAATGGCTCTAAAAATAAAAAGGAAAGTAGATGCGTTGCTGAATGGCACAAGAAAAAAAAGTAAAGGGCTTAAGGGCCCACGCTTTTGTGTGCTTGCTGGCACCAATAAGGGAGCCAAAGGGCTCAGACGTATGACAAAACATCGAAGAGAGGCACTGTGAAAGGTGTTGTTTTGGGAGGAGTACTTTTAGTACTGCTTTCCCCCACAGAAGTAATACTGAAAGGTAGTCCCGGGGGGAATTGTGCATTAGAAGAGAGGGTAACTCAAGTAACCTTCTGTTGCTTGGGTGGGTTTAGTGGGTCCGGCGGTCTGGCCTTCTGCCAACCGCGTCAACCCCACTCCCTGAGTGATAATTTCAGGTGTCTGTATGCAGATTTGCCTTCATTCCTCTATAAAAAAAAAAAAAAAAGGCGGCGTTTCTTCTCCTGAAAAAGGCGGGTCTGCTATCTCCGCTTCCGTCTATAACGTTCCACGTTCTGCCGGGTACTTTGCTGCAGCGCGACCGCCCGCGCTGCGTCCTTCTCCTCCGGAATTCGTCCCATATACCCGACGTTGTTCTCCGCTGCATCGTCAATGGCTGCTTTGACTGTATTCCAGCAGTCCTCAAGAGAGACCCCTCGAGCTCACCCTCTTCCAGCAACTGCTGCCATACGCTGCGCGTATGCAGTGGCGACATCAGGTTGCTTCAGTCGCTCTAGGTCGTACCGCGGCGGTCTACGGTTCCGAATATTGTTGATGACGGATAGTTTTGGGCGCAGTTTAACCATCACCAGATAGTGGTAAGAGTCGATGTTAGCGCCACAATATGTCCTGACGTCGAAAATGTCGGAGAAGTGCGGTCCATCAATCAGAACGTGGTCGATTTGTGATTCTGTCTGCAGTGGTGATCTCTAGGTGTACCGATACGGAAGGCTGTGTTGGAAGTAGGTGCTGCGAACGGCCATATTCTTGGAGGCGTCGAAATTAATTAGTCGTTGGGCATTTTCGTTCGTCAGCCGGTGGGTGCTGAACTTCCCAATAGTCGGTCTAAACTCCTCCTCTTGGCCAACCTGAGCGTTCAAATCTCCTATTGTGATTTTGACGACGTGGCTTGGGCAGCTGTCGTACTCACGTTCAAGCTGCGCGTAGAATGCGTCCTTATCATCATCAGTGCTTCCAAAGTGTGAACTATGGACGTTGATTATGCTGAAGCTGAAGAACCGGCCTTTGATCCTCAACCTGCACATTCTTTCATTAATCGGCCACCACCCGATCATGCGCCTTTACATATCGCCCATCACTATGAAAGCTGTTCCCAGCTCGTGTGTGTTGCCGCAGCTCTGGTAGATGGTATGATTACCTCTAAACGTTCGCATCATCGATCCCTTCCAACAAACCTCCTGCAGCACTACGATGCCGAATCTACGGTCCTTGAGCACATCGGCCAGTATGCGTGTGCTCCCGATGAAGTTGAGAGATTGGCAGTTCCACGAACCGAGTTTGCAATCGCTAGTCCCTTTTCGGCGTGGTGGTCTTCGCCGATGGTTCCGGTCCGTACTCTCTTGTTGATTGTTCGTTACGTGAGTTTATTTTTGGCTGGTTTGCAGGGCCTGACACCAAACCCCCTAAATTTCCGGAGGACCATTCCTCCTTATTTCCGGTGGACCCGGGAAAGCCCGTTTGAGTAGAATTATTCATGAAATCTTTCTCAAACGGGCGCAAAACCTCCTCTTCTTTTATATCAACAGATAACAATATTTCCAAATGATACATAATTTTGCTTAAACTTAACTTCCTAATTACTTAATATTATACAAAAAAAAAAAAAATACATCAATAAAGCTACCTGGCCTAATGTGTAATACTGTCGGATGTAGAGAGGAGTATAGTCAGGGCCGGATTTATGGGGGGGCCGGGGGGGCCGTGGCCCCGGGCTCCCACAAATCTTATGTACCAAAACCAACCTTTTTTGTAAATTTTGGGGCCTCCACATACCGTCGGCCCCGGGGCCCCCTTCCTGCTAAATCCGGCCCTGAAGTGAACTTTTTCCGAAGAACACACCGGGAAAGATGAAAATCAAACGCGGTAGAGCAACGATTGAAAGTGCGACACATGCTAGTGAAAGGCTCGTTTTGCGCATAATTTGTGCGAGCTCCTCTTAAAAAAAATAAAGGAGTTGATCGAAGTGGACGGTAGGGTATATTAAGGTTCAATTGAGAAAGCAGAGTGGGGCAATCAATTCTCGATTGTAGAAGATCTGAAACGAACAACGCCTTGAATACGTCTCGACGATCACTTAACAGATTTCATCATCGACAAACGAAAGTTTGAAAGATTCGAGTGTGAGATTCACATCATTTAGGTATACTAGAAATATCAAAGGACCTAAGTGGCTACCTTGTGGTACACCTGAGGTAACATCGAAATATTGCGAGGTAGAGTCTCCAATGCTGATGGCCATTTCACGACCAGTTAGATAGGATTCAAGCCAGAACAGAAAGGATCCGGAAAAACCTAGGCGATCAAACTTGGCAACCGTTATCCTATGATTTATTTTATCGAAGGCAGCCGAAAAATCAGTGTAAATTGAGTCCACTTGATATCTCTTCTGCAAAGATTGGGCAATGAACGATGTGTAGAGAGTCAAATTCGTATCGGTTGAACGCCTTGGAATAAACCTATGTTGATGCTCAGAAATAAATTCTGACAGTTGTGGAATAAAAACTTGTAGACTACTTGTTCAAACAATTTTGAAGTGGCGCATAGTGCGGCTTTGCTAAACACACTCGAGAATTGCTGTTGAAACAAATTACAGATGTCTTCTGTTGATGAACATTCGATATTTCCCTTTGTCATAGCAGAGGGAAGACCAGATTCCTTTCGTTGTTGGTTGACGTACTTCCAGAATCCTTTAGGATTATGACGTAGTTTCAGTTGCACTTTTCGTTGATGAGCGGAGTAATGATTTTTATTCAGGCGCTTGTAGCGAGCGTTAATCGAGTTATAGTTGAGCTTGCAGTGGTGATTTTTATACTTCGAATATTTACGTAAAGCAGACCGTTTACGACTTTTCAACTTTCCCTGTCAGCATTCGACCATCGTTCCCACTGGGGTTGGTTACCCGATCTTTCATAAGGATGCTCGTATCTCGGCCAGCACCACGAGGAGGTAGGGATAGGAGTTGCTGGGTAAGAGGCTAAGGACCGCGAGATGGGGTCTATTTCATTCCTTCAGGTCAGAGTGTAAAATAATCGAAATTTTTTAGTGAAGTCCATTTTTCTTCATTTGTCAGTTCACTTCCGACACATTCATAGTCGGCTCTGGACAGTCAATATTCAGTTGAATATTAGTCATTGAATATTTATGCACATTTTACAAATTGATAAATTATCTGAAATCTGAACACGTTTCAAATGAGTAAAGTGATTTATCACACAGGACTGAATCTGATTTTCATCCGCGAGGCACTTTCAGCGGTAAACATCAACATAAACAATGATAATTATGTTTTTTCTGCACATAGTAAACACATTCAGTGACAGTCGAATGAATGAGTTCGTGGAGTAGTCGTCTGACTATGTCATTCTATGTTTTGAATATTCATGCGATATTTGTCAAAATTCGGACCGAAGTTGCTTCATGAAGATGAATATTTTAAGCTCTGCTTCAGGTACACGAAGTACCAATGGTACGCTTTACCCAGCATTTGCCGTGCCCGGTCTTGATAAAAGGGCTAGTTATGTCAAACATCCTATCAACTCACGGTATAACATATAGTTTGCATTCAACGGCGTAGATGTTGGGTTGCATTCACTCATACCAAAACGTCGCAGCAGATGCTTGACATACTTTGGTTGACTTATCTTCAAAATTCTTTCATTTTGATCTCGATCAATCTTTAGACAACTTTTTTGGCAACTGAACGAGCTTTATAACGTTCGGTATTTCCAGCTTCGCTTTTTGATTTTGAATTTGATTTTGGGCTTCGGAACTAGCTCCCACGTTTTGCCATTCTCGTACAACAAAGTTGTACCGAAAGGCTATCATTTCACTCCGAAAACGAACTTTTCATAGAAGCCTCGGAGACCAATAGTGTTATATGTAGTAATCTTTCACCGATTTTTCGCATAAAGTTTCATCCGACAGAAGGCAATGCCTAGTTGATCAATTTAATAACGATCAACCGTTGCGTTTAAAAGTTATGTAGAAAGTACATCTAACCATATTAGCTCCATATAAGGTTGGTGTCTTGGCTAAATGCAAGAAAGGCAGTATCAGCACTCGGTGAATTTAGTTGGGTTTTATTCTTATGTAATGACTCCAGCTCACTTTTGATAGCATCCTTCCAATGTTTCCAGTCGTTCAAAAAAGAAGAAAAGAAATCTCTCAAGCATGGTACCACGGCTTAGTCAATGAAATTCGCAATAATACAGCAAATCCCCGTATTCGGCTTTTATTTCCGTCACCATCATTTATAATTGGTGGGGGTTGAGTTCCCTAACGTTGATAAAGTTGATTGTCTTAATAAGTGTCAATATTTGAGGAATTTTGATCGTTTCATCATATCGATTCTTTTGGTTCTTTTGGCAGGGAAATGTCGCCATACCTATGTGATTGCTCTGCCTTGCCTAGAATTGTCACGACTCTATTGTTCTTCCCTGTCATTGCTGGTGCTCCATCAATCGTAAGGTCACTTAAGTTTTCGAAGGAGAAAAAAAGTTCATTCACACAGGCCTTAACAGTCCTCAGGTTTTCCCGTTAGTTGTTCCCTGCATTGGGATCAAAGCTGCCAATTTCTCTGTCATTCGAAAATGACCATCTGTCAAAGAAAATGACAATGTCTTATGAAGACAGCCATTTTTGATTCCTTTAATATAGCAAAACTTTACGAACAAATTAAGCAAAACTGGCTCATTTGTTTCGACGTGAACATGAACTACTCTGACCAATCTTTATTGAAAACGCGATGTTCCACATCAACCTTTTGTGTCTTGGGGTTGCTTAATGCAATCATTTCAAATTATGTAAAATATTATTTTTCATTTCAAATTCAAATAAATAATAATATAAAATATAATATTAAACCAGTTTTAGGCAAAACAATGTTCGTCGGGTTTGCTAGTGAATAATAAAAAAAGGGCTTTTCGAGCCAGATAGAAAAGCAGGCGGTACGTTGGGCAGCCTTGGTCTAGAACCAACTTTTTAATTCCTAGGGAGGGCTATTTTTTGTTGGGAGGGCTAAGGACATACAGACATTTGATCAGTTTGACGAGCTGAGTCGATTGGTATATAACACTATGGGTATCCGAGCCTTCTATGAAAAGTTCGATTTAAGAGTTTAATGATAGCCTTTCGGTACAACTTTGTTTTACGAGAAAGGCAAAAACATCTACTTTGAATTACCGACGTCTTTTCCGTCAGAAGATCTGGTCTCTTCAGTAACATATCGTTCAATACACCTCCAGCCTTGGCGTCCCAAATCAACTGTAGTTTGGTTGGTTTCTTCAGATTCTGAACCATTCACAGGACTTTGCGCGTAAAAGCTTCGTGCTGCGTAGTGATTTGGTCTGTAATTCCTTTGCAATATGTACTTGGATGCCGAAAGAGGGACTCTTGAAATTTTTTGATCCGCTTCCGGATAATACGGGGCCACACACGATCTTCCGGGGCGTAATCCTGCTTACTGCCATCGGCGAGTCCCGCCAATTATCGCACACAGACAGATTCCTTTTTTGTGACTTTCGCTAAGACGCCCTGCATTAGACCTGTGCGCCGGTCATATAATCGGCGGCGGCGGCGTAGTGGTCACTTTTGCCCCGGCGGCGGCGGCGTCACGGCGGCGCGCCGTTGGCTTTTATCGGCGGCGGCGGCGGCGGCGTGAACCGGCGTGGATGAAAAAATCAATGGCAAAAAATCAATTTTAATGCGGATTTTTGAATTCACGTGGTTTTCATTCACATCGCCCGTATAAAAATCGACTTCAGTGGATTAAAATTGTAATATTCTATGTTTGTCGATCATCAAACAGCACATTCCATAGTAAATTACCAGCGACACTAATAAGTACCTGATCTCAAAAAGTTATTTTAATTAAAACTATTTTATTATTCTCTGATTTTGATGAATCAAAATTTAACAATTTTACAACTTTTCGTAACCCTTGAGCAGTATTAAGAACTAAACTTCGGTGGCATAAGACTAATTTGTTAATATTTTTTCCAAAACTTTTCCCAATTCAGTATTTTGATAAACTCCAGTCGATTTACTTCTCAATATATCTAAATTTGAGAAAATTCTAACTACTATTGTTTGAGTTACATATACAATTGGGTAATGTTTGAGTGGTTGCATGTCTAGTATATTTAGAGAATTTGCAGTGCTACTTCGTTCACCTGCTGTGACCCTTGGATCCTGGAAGAGCATTCACGATGGAGTCCACTAATGACAACCACAATGGACAGTTTTCTCCCCACCCCCATAGACGATCAACATAACTAAAATGAGCTCTGGCTGAGTAAGACTGTGGCATGATGACCAACCAAATTGAATATTTTCTTCAAAAGTTGGTAAAATATGCCAAAAAAGTTCTTGGTAGAGTTCTTGAAGGGACTCGGAGGAAACTACGATTTTTTTTTTCTAAGTTTCATTAGAAATTCCTTTGCAAAACCCTATAAGAAATTCTGCGGAAGCTCATATAGGTATTTTTTCAAAAACCATTAAGGTTCTCGTTGGGAAATTTCTTTAGTAAAACCACAGGTAAAACCGTAGAATATTCTTTCACGATTTCATTCGGAAATTCCGAAAGAATTCCTAAAACGATATCCGAAGAAATTGCTAAAAAAATCTTCTTTAAAGGGATTTTCAAAAGAACTTAGTGTAAAATTCTTCTTCCGAACTTGGCCATCGTCACTATTGATCCCACGACTCACTTCCCACAAATCACACCAAGGAAATACAAAACCTTGCTTGATGTATACTCGTTTATTCCTCATAAGGAACAAAGGTTTGGGCACGCAGGCCTTGATTATTATATGAATAGGTATTTTATAATTTTGCCCGGTAGCACCGACTTCAAAAATAGTTTACAAGGAAGGAATTCCCGCAGAAAAATCAGAAAGAATCTTTTAGTAAATTTCGAAAAAAATTTAGGGAATTCCTTGAAGAATTTCGAATGGTTCCAAATACAATTTCCGAAGAAATTTCTTTGAATTAATTTCTGCAAAGATTCTCGAAAAAATTTAAAAGAGATGAAGAATGTTGTGACGGAATTATTGAGGGAAATGTCCAAGAACTTCTTTCTAAAGTGACCAAAGAATTTTCAAAGGATTACCCGTAAAAATTCCCAAGGAACTTAAATTGCTAAGGAACCCCTGGAGGAATTTCTATAAAATTTCCAACGTTTTTTTTTCTAAAAAAAATCCGAAGGAATTCCTAAGCAAACTTTCAATGATTTCGAAGGAATCTGTAAATGAATTTCTGAAGGAATTTTTAGAGGAATTATAAAATATTTTCCGTCGATATTTCAAAAGGAATTAGCGAAACATTTTCGGAAGGTATATCCGAAAGAATTTCTAAGGGAATTACGAAAAAATTCCTAAGGCATTTTATAAAACAGTTCCTGAAGCAATTTCCTAAGAAATTTTCAAAGGATTATTATTATTATCTTTTTTTTTCGGCCCTGGGCCCTGGTGTAAATTTTATGGAATATTCGAAAGAATTTCCGAAGAACTTTCTGGAATTCGTTCAAGGAGGAGTTTTTTGTAACTTTGTGAGGCAATTTCCTAAGGAATTCCTGCACGAATCTTCAAAGGAATCTCTGGAGGAATTGCGAATAAATTACTGGGAAAAATTCCAAAGAAATTCTTGAAGAAACCTAAGAATTACATCAGAAAAACCAGTAAGCATTTTTTCTGAAATTCTATTAGGATTTTCTTCGTAATTTCCTTTGAGAATTCCTTCGGAAATTCCATCATAAAATCCTTCAAATATACCTTTATCGATTCCCCTGGAAATTCCTTTAGGAATTCTTTAGGAAAGTATTTTACCTTCAAAAAATGTTTTAGAAGTTCCTTTAGGAATTATTTTTGAAAATCCATTCAGGTTCTCATTTGGGAATCTCTTCAAATGTTTATTTGGATTTTTTTTTGTGTCTTCATTAAGGAGACTTTCAGCCCGAGGCTGGCTCGTCTCCGGAGTTATTTGGAAATTCCAGCACTAAATCCAACACAATTTTTTTTTAAAACACCTCCAAAAGTTTATTTGGGAACTCCTCCAGAATTTTATATTTAAAATGATAATAAAATACCGCCCAGAATTCATTCGGATATTCCTCCAGGGACTTCTTTAAAAGATAATTCGTAAAACCTCCGAGATTTCCTTCGGATATTTCTCCAGATTTTTTTTCGGCAGATCTTCCAGGAGATCCTTTGAAATTTATTGAAAATGAAGTTGTTTGCGATGTAGTTACTTATTGAACATTCGAAAAAAAAATCCAAGAATAAACAACAAACAAACAAAGACTTTAGGAAAGATGAAGGCATTTTCTAATTCCTACAAGAAGTTCCGGAAGAACTCCCGAAGAATGTTTTAAAGGAATTGCTGGGAGAAGTTCTGAAGAAATTCCTTATGGATATCTAGAACAACTTTTTCCAGCGATTCATGAAATAAATGCGGAAACAATTTCAAAAGGAAAAATTTCCGATGAAATCCTCAACAAATTCCGAAGAAATTCTCAAAAGAACGAATGGAATTTTTAAAGGAATTTTCACAGGAATTGCTAAAGAAACATCCAAAGGAATTCCTCAACGAGTCTCCGAAGGAGATTATAGGAATTCGTAGAACAAAATCCGAAAGCATTCCGCAAGCAATTTTCGAAAGAAATTCGTAAAGGATTTTCTGAAGAAATCCGTAATGAAAATTCTTAAGGAATTTTCGGAGAAATTTTGTAAGAAATCTCCGAAGGAATACCCAAACAAATTTTAGGAAGAATTCCTAAAATAATCTTCTAATCTTCTTTCTTTATTTATTTCCAAACTAATTTCTGGAGTATTTTCGAAGAAATTCATAAATGAATGTTTGAACGATAATTCTTCGAATATTCTCAGAAGTTCCAGGAATTTCACAATAAGACTTTTGCTATACAGTATTAAATAATTTCAAGACAATAAAATTTAATTAAATTTTCGTAATGTTTGAAAATACCTGACGTTTTAACTAAATAATTAGACTAAATACTATGCAGCGAGGCGACAACACCCCAGTTCTGAGCTACAATAGCTGTGAATAAAAAAATAAGAAGCGTTTTCAACTGATGCTCGTAATATTTGCTCAGCAATATTTGCTCTGTTGATGCTCAGCAAGTGGTTTTGTCAGTTATATTCAGAAATTGATTTCATAAATGACTTACTCGGGAATCGGAACAAAAATCGGTAAAGCATTCCCAGTTGGGATTTAATTATTTTGCTAAATCAGTTCGCCTTATAAGCCAACTGTCCTAATAGCACAAATCTTAAAACAAAGAAAACTGATTAAATAAGTTGAGTTAAATAAATAAAAAATAAATATTGTCAAAATAAATAATGTGCAACTTGACTTGAAATTTCTTCCTTTAAGAGTGGGGACGCTTTGGGCATGTATCAAGGCCCCACAAGAAACCCATTTTCGAGTCACCTACAAGTTTAGGTGCCTGACTAAATGAGGCCAAAGATCAGTTTTACAATTTATGTATTATTATACTAGATAAAGCCTCATTCAAACTCTCCAACTAATCAACCAACCCATTAATTAACCAAGACAATATATGTCACTACACCGACTTAGAGACACCATCGTTTGAGGTAGATTTGAAATTGAGTTTTGACGAGATCCACCTTAACAACATTTATGAACTTCCATAAGACTAGTTCAGTACTATTCCAATTAAAACTACCAAGCTGTATTTCTTCACAGATACGTTTTCAGTGTCTCGTGCTTGGCTTGACTCAAATTAAGTTAATTGATTTTTTTTATTGCGATTAGTCACCGGCGTGGCAAAATTATGATCGGCGGCGCGCCGACCCAAAATCATCGGCGGCGGCGGCGCGAGTAAAACCACCGGCGGCGGCGGCGTGGCGCGGCGGCGCACAGGTCTACCCTGCATCCGTCGGCTGAAAAATTCCAGATTTCCTAGATATTACAGAAAAAATTATGTACAACTTAACAGAAAGTATTGGATTAGCTTTGAGCATCTCTCTGACATGCGATCGATCCCGGGATTTCCACGGAAAGTCTCATTTGAAAACATTCTTTTACTTCTTTTATAGGTACATCGATGTCTCAACAGCTCCTGGGCAGCACTTCATCTTTTCTGTCGAACGATGCCCGGACATACCCAACTACTGTATCGGCTTCTCCCTGCTTCAACGCAAATGGGCAACATTGTCAATTAATCAGGTAGGTTGTATTTTTTTCTAATTCCCATTCTTTATAGTTAATATGAACTCATTCTTCAGGACATATCTGTGAAACCTTATTTTTTCGATCGTTCTTCAGAAGTATTGTGCAATGTTAGTATTGAGGTGGATTTTCTGCAGAAGAAAACGTAAGATCAATTCAATGAAATTACATGATTGTCGAATTCAACTTTTCAATTTTCTACAGAACCACGTTGGAACCCTATGACAGCGATCAAATGGCGAAGGACTTTGTCCTGCAATTTTCCGGTCTGGCGTTGACCGTTGGTCAACCGCTAGTGTTCAGCTTCCAGGACAAGAAGCTGCTTGGCCTGTGCATTAAGTCGCTGGAAGCAATCGATGCCAAACAGGAAGGCAAACAGGAAGCGAAGAGAACCAATTTCGGTCGACTGCTTGGCAACACATCGGTCACCTTTGAGAAGGCGGAAAACTCCTCGCTGAATCTGGTTGGCAAGGCGAAGGGCAAGATTGTGCGCCAATCGATCATCAATCCGGATTGGGACTTTGGAAAAATGGGCATCGGTGGTTTGGACAAGGAATTCAACGCCATTTTCCGGCGCGCGTTCGCTTCTCGAGTTTTTCCACCGGAAATCGTGGAACAACTGGGTTGCAAGCACGTGAAGGGTATCTTATTGTATGGTCCTCCCGGTACTGGTAAAACCTTGATGGCCCGTCAAATCGGTAACATGCTGAACGCACGTGAACCGAAGATTGTGAATGGTCCGCAGATTTTAGACAAATACGTAGGCGAGTCGGAAGCTAACATCCGACGGTTGTTTGCCGAAGCTGAGGAAGAGGAGAAAAGGGTAAAAAGCTTGTTTTTAATTGTTCGATAATCAAAACTAAAAGCTTCACATTTTCCATCCTAGCTTGGTCCCAACAGCGGATTGCATATAATCATCTTTGACGAAATCGATGCCATTTGTAAAGCTCGAGGAAGTGTCGGTGGTAACAGTGGTGTGCACGATACCGTAGTTAACCAACTGCTGGCGAAGATCGATGGTGTTGAGCAGCTGAACAATATCTTGGTCATTGGTATGACCAACAGACGGGATATGATTGACGAGGCTTTGATGCGTCCAGGTCGATTGGAGGTGCAGATGGAGATTAGTCTTCCCAATGAAGAAGGTAGAGTTCAGATTTTGAACATCCACACAAAGCGTATGAGAGAATTTAAGAAAATCAACCCAGATGTGGACAATAAGGTAGGGCATTTATAGCCGCGAGAGAAACGATGAGTTTCCATTGATTTTTTTTACTTTGATTTTGTAGGAACTTGCTGCTTTGACCAAAAACTTTAGCGGTGCTGAGCTCGAAGGTCTTGTTCGTGCGGCTCAGTCAACTGCTATGAATCGCCTCATCAAAGCGGCATCTAAGGTAGAAGTCGACCCTGAAGCCATCGAGAAACTGATGGTCAACAGAGGCGATTTCCTAAATGCGCTTGAAAATGACATAAAGCCGGTAAATATCCAAAAAACCATACACACTCTTGACAATAAATTTGTTCGCAGTTATTCGGGTAGAACCGAACCATGCAAATGTCAATATATTATAATCAACTCTTTTCATTAGGCCTTCGGCACTGCTCAAGAAGCGCTTGAAAATTATGTCATTCGTGGTATCCTCAACTGGGGTCTGCCGGTCGCACACGTACTGGAGGATGGTGCCCTCTATACGCAGCAGGCTCGTGGTGCCGAAGGTTCCGGTTTGGTATCAATCTTGCTGGAAGGTCCACCAAACTCCGGGAAGACGGCACTTGCCGCCAAGCTGGCGAAGATGTCCGACTTCCCATTCGTCAAGGTGTGCACACCGGACGATATGGTCGGCTTCACGGAGAACGCTAAATGTCTGCAGATAAGAAAGGTAGTATTAATCGTTGGTAATCATTTTACGTTTCATTGACACCATTTCTTTCTGATACAACAGTACTTTGACGACGCTTATCGTTCAACGTTGAGTTGCATTTTGGTAGACAACATTGAAAGACTTTTAGACTATGGTCCGATTGGACCGAGGTATTCTAATCTTACTCTACAGGCTTTGCTTGTCTTGTTGAAGAAACAGCCCCCGCGAGGAAGGAAGTTACTAATTCTTTGCACAACCAGTCAAAGGTAATATTGTTTAATGTGAATGTGACGCACTAGATAATTGTATCAATTGTTTTAGGCAAGTTTTAGCGGATATGGAAATGTTGTCGGCATTTACTGCTGTGTTACATGTGCCGAATCTCTCAGAACCAGAACACATTTTATCAGTATTGGAGCAGGAACAAGATTTGTTTAACAGGCAGGATCTCTCCACTGTCTATAAGAGGATGAAAGGTCACAAGTAAGTACTAACAGTGTCTTCGGTACTCAGTCACGCAGTCATACTATTCTATATTCAATAGTTATATTATCCATAAGCCGTTATATCTTTGATTTTTAGTTACAATCATGATTTGCGTTGTAGTTCATATTCATAATATGTATTAGTATTGGGACCTAAAAAACTAGCGGTTTGGTCAAGGTTAACACTCCAACAACCAAGACTCCCAACAGTCGGAACGCTATTTTCAAATCGCTGTATCTCCGCCGTTTGTGAACCGATTTGAACAATTTTGGGACTCACAAATTTTCCCGTCCTCTAAGATCGGACCAAAAATTACCTCTCGGGACCTTAAAACGTCGGAGCAAGTCTTGATTTTTATACAGATTGCGTGGTTGGTGCTCACCAGCTTGATGTTCATCCCTAAGATTTAGAAAGTTGCCGTTTTCTACAAATTTATTCAAGAGGTCAGAACGAAATCATATTACTTCGGAACTCATCCGCTTGACGGCGCTAGTGTATAATGAAGAATTTAATAAATAAATTTCTACAGCCTAAAGAGGATTTCTGCAGCATTTATAATCCGTTAAATTTTAAAAAATGGGGGAATTTCTGCGCAAATTCTTCAAGCGCTGACCGCAGCAATTACTGTAAAAAAGTTTGCAGTAATGTTGTCTTGAATTTACGAAAGAATTCTCGGAATGTTGTTCACCGGCATTCACCAAAGGAAGTCTTCAGAAATTTCCAAACCGATTTCCACAGGAATTCATGAAGGAAACTCCGAATGTATTTCCGGAAGATTTTTTCCCAGATTCCCAGAGAAATTTCCGCAAGAATTTACGTTGCGATTTTCTCAAACATTTTGTTAGTGGTAATCACAGGGATATCTGTAAAAAAAAACTGACAAATTGCGCCTCGAATTTGACGAAAGGTTTTTCGGAAGTTTTTACGCAGGTGACTTGCTGCGTAAAAACTTCCGAAAAACCGCAGTCAATTTCTGCATGAATTTCCAAACCTTTTTCCGCGGGTATTAATGGAGGGAAGACCGCATGTAGTCTCCAAAGATTTTCCGCAGGTTGTTTTTGAATAATTTACTTGAATTTTCAACAAATTATTATATTCAATTTATAACAAAATTCCAGAATGAATTTCCGCATAAGTTCTCTGGGGAACTTTTGCATAAAAATCAGGATGAATTTCGACAGATATTCTCGGGAAATTTCGAAGCTCTACGCAAGTTTATAATTACAACAAAGTTGCTTAATTTAATACTTCAGAATAAATTGCCGTTTTTGGCAGATTATTTGTGATTTGTCAAGTTCATCTATTCATCAATTATGATCAAATCTGGCCTAAACATTTCTTGTATACCAATGCATCTTTGTGCCGAATTCCACTGACAATAACGGAACAAAAAATGTGCGTATTGAAATAGTTTTGGCTGTTTAGTTCTTGTTTACTTAGCTTTAGTATTTCTAGTGGCGAAAACTTAGATGGTCGTTGGGGGTTGTTGAATTGACTGCGATTTTCTATTTTCAATTTGGTACAAACATGTGCAAAACTGAAGCTTTTAATCATATCAGGAATATTAAAAGACGACCTCGAAGAGAAGACGTTTAGTAGATTGTGGTAACCATAATTAATATTTCACGTGTATTTGCTTAAAATTTAGTTCTTGGATGCGCGGATTTGCGCGAAATGAATTTCATGTCACGCGGAAATGGCGCGGATTTGGCGCGGAAAATATTTCAGGATCTCCGTAACAACCCTGAAACCATCACACTAGTTTTGTCAATACCGACAGCAGCCGGCACTCAGGATGCGCTTTGTGTGATATTCCTGCGACGAGCTCTGGGGAGGAGGGTAGCATCTCCGGGTGAAATGTGGTCTGGTATGGCAACCTGGAAAAATAACAGGCGCGGCAGTATATATTTGCGGTTGAAAAACTGGGGACTGACCTGTGGGCAAGACTTGCCACACAGTGCCAGCCGTTGCCGAAATTACTACACGATTCCTTCCAGATACACCGGCACTGGGGAAAGACTTTGTGTAGTTTAGTCGACTGCTTCGTTGTTGGATATACTGCTTTCCTCGGTTTTGATGCTGGGTGCGAACTGTTCTTCCTGATTCTCCGGTGTCGATGTGCGCTCTCATTCCTTTTTTTCGCAATTTACAGTTTCGTGTAAAAAGTTTAGCAATCTTTTAGTGTTTTCCTCGCTGTAATTCAATGCGTCTCTCAGACTTGTTGTACTGATTCTATTGCCTTCCCTCTCTCCTACGAACTGTCGGCACTGAAGGATCAGATGCCGTACGTCAACTGTGACTATGCAGTATTCGCATGTGGGTGGAGGAGTTTCTTTAACAGAAACGTATGAGTCAGTCTCGTGTGGCCAATCCTTAGACGCGTTAGTACACGCTGATCAGCGGCGTTGGCCTGGTCCATCCATCTGTGTGTGTCACCCTTCACTTCTCGCAATTTCACTTCTCTTGAATTGAACCACTGATGATCCCATTGGTGTCGTATTTGCTGTCTGACCATTCGCAGCACATTATCTGCAGGGATGGGTATATCGATGCTTGGTTGTCCCCTGGCCTCGTTTGCCAGTCGGTCAGCCATAGTGTTGCCGTTGATACCAGCGTGTCCCGGGATCCAGCAAAATCGGACGGGTTTGTTTTGTACTGTACGTTCAATTTCCTGGATCCAAGGGTGTTCGATCCTCCTGATTCTAACGCCAGTAAGCAGCTTTCTGAGTCCGCCTCCGCCGAGAAAACGCTGCATTCGGTAGGCTGAATGTTCCGACTATTTCATTAGCATAAAATGGGGATCCAACTGTTTCATCCTGTTTAGAACCGTCGGTGTAGATTACCGCCGACCCATGAAAGTGGGTCGATAACAGCTGTTGGACAATTGGACGAACTCTGTCCGGCAGGTCGCCGGCTCGTACACTTCTCTTAACGTCCCACACCACTAAAGGACCGACGGTAGGAAGTGCTGTACCCATAAGTTCCACAAGTCGATCTGTTGTTCGCCGGATCAGAGGTGGTCGCTATTATGGGTGCTGTAGTTTTGGCTTTTGGCTAGGATCCGGAAGGCCGTTGGTGCTGCAGATTGAACTGCGAGGAATTCGAAGGGGAGAGTTCCAACTTCGGCCATAACTGAGATGATGGGGCTGGTCACAATGACTCCGGAAGCGTAGCGTACCATTTTTTTTATACGGGGGAGCGAGAGTCTACAGGGTCTCAGGACTGTAGTATCCTGTGGAAAGCCGTACGACAAGACACGTGCGTCCTGGTCTTTGGTCGGAATACGAATGCCCTGTCTAATACCAATGTTATTTGAATGCACCCGGTAAACACTGATCTGACCCAAAGTATTTCTAAGAGAGGTAGTACAACTTACAAGAATACGATACTATATTTACTTTCCTTTTTTTATATTTTATTTTGATGATCCTTGTAACTTACAACTCACTCTGAACCGTATTCACATAGTCTTGCATATAAGCGGGTTTTCGAACAACTCGCTTGATGCGCGATAGTTTCTCAACTGACTCATCACACAGTTGAAGACTCTCGCTGCTTCCTGACTTCTCGATACATGTGTCACCCACCTTCCTGGGCTCCGAAGTCAAACTTACGTCTACATCATCCGGGATTCGCTGTAGATGAGAGACGTGCCTGCGATATTTAACTCCCGATTCATCCGACGATACAATGACATCTCCGCCTTTCCTTTTAAGGACCTTATATACCTTAGGTCCATAGTTTGTGGTCAGCTTATTTGCTTTCGCCATATTTTTAATCAGCACATTGTCACCCTCAGAAATATCACTTGGTTTAGCGTGTCGCCGTCTGTCCGCATACAACTTTCCTTTTTCCTTCGTGTCCCTATCTCGGTCAGCTGTTTCCTCATCTTCATCCTTCGGTAGATAAATTGATGGAAGTCTGTCGCGAATGGTGTAGCCGAAAAGCATTTCCGAAGGAGTTTTCTTTGTGGTGGAGTGTGGCGATGAGCGATACATGAGAAGATATTTATTAAGTTCTTCGATCCAGTCAGCATGTGTAGCTTGGCTTATCATTAATCTTTTCAAAAGTGATCGGTTCTGCCGTTCCACCTCACCGTTCTGTTGCGGCCAATAGGGAGTTGTGCTGATTAATCGAATATTGTTAGTTTCACAGAACCCTCGAAACTCCTCACTGGAAAACTGGGGGCCGTTGTCTGCAGTGATGGAGAGCGGTAGGCCGAAACGAGCGAAAATTGGGTTAAGGCGCTTGATTGTCTCACAAGAATCGGTTTTTGTCATAATCTCTACTTCTATGTAACGGCTAAAATAATCAACTATTACGAATAGATAATGACCTGATGGAAGCGGACCAAGAAAGTCTATGGCAACGTGTTGCCATGGTCCCGATGGCAATTCCCTTCGTTTTATCGGTTCCGGTGCAGGTGGCGCTGTTACTAACATACAGCCTCTACAGCTCTTTATATATTGCTCAACCTTCACGTCCAATTTCGGCCACCAGACCTTCGCTCTTAGTCTTTGCTTCATGATAGTCATACCCGGGTGACCCTCGTGAGCAAGATCCAACGTCTGAGCTCTCAAGGTTTCAGGTATTACTATCCGAGTTCCTCGCAGCAAGATCCCATCAACAAAACATAATTCCGTAGCAAACAGCTTAAAAGGTGCAGCTTTCTCTGCCCAGATTCCCTGTTCTAAACCAACTCTCACGGACTGGATGACTTCATCAGAATCGGAGGCTCGTTTGATTTCCGTTAATTTCAAAGCTACAGGTAAAGCATTTGATGCTACCCATGCCACGTAATGTTCTGCTAATTCATCGAATGTCTTTCCCGTGACATGATCCATAATGGCCAATCTTGACAACGGGTCAGCGACGTTTGATTTTCCCGGCCGATAAAGAACAGTAGCTTTGTACGATTGAAGTCGAACTACCCACCTTTCGATCCTGGCACAAGGCTTAGATTTTGAACCGAAAATTGCTTCTAACGGCTTATGATCAGTAATGAGCTCAAATGAACGACCATACAGATAAAAGTGGAAACGCTCCACCGCCCACACGAGAGCTAGAGCTTCTTTCTCGATCTGCGCATACCTTTTCTCCACATCAGACAAACTTTTGCTAGCGTAAGCAATAATCCGGGGGCCCTTTTCGTTGATCTGCATCAAGACTGCTCCCAAACCAATCGGACTTGCATCAGCCACTAATTGTGTCCGATCAGCAACATCAAAATAACCCAATGTAGCAGGAGAAGCCATATGTTCCTTCAATTTGTCAAATGCTGCTTGTTGCTCAGATCCCCATACAAAGTTTTGTTTCTGAACCGTTAACTGTCGCAACGGGTACGTCAAAGTTGCCAGATCAGGAATAAATTTACTAAGATAATTCACTAAGCCCAACAAACTTCTAACCTCCTCCCCAGATTTTGGTTCTCGAAAACAGCGTATTGATTCTAACTTGTCTGTGTCAGGTTTGATGCCGTCTGCCGACAGAATATGTCCTAATACCCTCATTTCTGACACTCCATAAATACATTTATCTTCATTCAGGATCACATTCCAGTCACTGAGTCGTTGAAGGACCTTCGCTAATCGCTCGTCATGCTCAGCCTTATTGGAGCCGTGAACAATCACATCATCGATAAAATTTAAACATCCGTCACACCCACTCAGAACTTGTTGCATCGTCTTTTGGAACAGCTCCGGTGCGCAGTTTATGCCAAACATAAGTCTGGTATAACGAAACAGGCCTCTTCGTGTGATAAACGTCGTAATTTCACGGGATCGCTTTGATAACTGTACCTAAAATAAAACGCTAGTTTTTTATTTATTTCCAAATGGAGTTCATTTATTTAGATTGACGACTTCCGTAAAGTAACAAGTGACATTTGAAACGTAGAATTCAAATCAATAATGTATAGCAGGTTCGACAGCATAACATAAAAAAAGTGCCAATCAAAGGTTAATCGATGCAAATCTATTACGGATTCAACCCACCTGGTGAAAGGCATTTTTCACGTCCAATCGAGAAAAGACTTTTGCTTTTGACAAATGCGGCAAAAAATCTTCGAAAGTCGGGAGGGGGTGGTTTTCCCTTTCCACAGCTTCATTCGCCCGTCGCATGTCTACACATATGCGTACGTCACCATCGTCCCCTTTCGGCACCACGACTACCGGAGATATCCATTTAGCTGGCTCGTTCACGGGTTCAATAATGCCCTGGTCAAGCAACTCGTCCAACTTCTTATCGACCATCTTCTCTAAAGCCACCGGAATACGCCGATATGGTTGGACAACAGGAACAGCGTCCGACTTGATTGGGATGTCAATAACTATGTCCTTGATTGTTCCTAGTTTCTTGCATTTCGTGTTGGTCTCCACTTCATTAACCGGTACGCCAATTTTCAGAATACCCATAGAAATAGCGGTATCCCGACCGATCAAGATTTTTCCGTTTCCTCCAACGACATAGAATTCAGCTGATTCCGCTGCATCTCCCATTTTGATGGTAGCAGTAAACACACCGATCAATGGCAATGCTTGTCCTCCATACGCTTTGAACGTTATCGGCGCTTCGCGTCGTTGGTTCGAAACAATCACTTTTTTTTCCTTCAACTCGTTCCAATGCGACTGACTCAGCAAATTATATTTAGACCCTGAGTCGACCACTGCAGACACAATAACACCCCCGATTACACATTGCATTTCTCCGTTGCTGTCAGGTGTGGTTACGTTGAAAATGTACTCGACTTGTTCTTCGGAAATGTGTTTAACAGTGTTCGTTTTATCGTCCTTACGATTTTCATCGGTGGTGTTGGAAATTCCTCGACGTTCAAATCTCTGCTTGTCGATCCTCTGTTGTTTGGTCCGGCATTTCTTTCCAAAATGATCCTTGCCGCCACACTTGTTGCATACTTTCCCTTTGGCAGGACATCTGTCATCTTTGGCGATGTGTCCGAAGTACCCGCAACGGTGGCATTCTAGTTGCCTCGTTTCGATGACTCGCCTTTTCCTATAGGGTGCTGTATCAATCTTGTTCACATCGTCGACATGTTGCTTCAACTCACCAGCGCTGGTAAACGACTTTTCTTGTTGAGCTACAGTCTCGAAGATCTTCGCGATACTCAATACCTCCTCGAGACTGGCATCGCCTCGCTTCAATAAATCCCGGCGCAGCGTGGCCGATTGGCAGTTCTGGATGATCTGATCTTTGATATTTTCTTCTACTCTATCGCCGAAACCACATCGTTCCGCCTGGACTCGTAGTCGAATAGTGAAAGCATCAATATTTTCACCCGCGCGTTGTTTCATTTGCCGCAGCAAATGTCGCTCATACGTGGAATTCTCTTTCGGCAGGAAGAAATCGTTCAGCTTCGCTCTAGCTTCTTCGTAGCTGGTCATATTCGGTGTGTAGCTCTCAATATTCAGTAACGGACCCCGCATTTCGATTCCGGGAGCTTCGGGTAATGTGTCGAATAGCTGCTGAACATTTTGACCGGCATAATGTAAAAGTAAATCTTTTTTCCATTCCTCATCGTCAATCCGGCTTGCTCGAACCATCGTTTCGAAAGATCTCAACCACTTTCGCCACTCACTGCCAACATCATCGGTGTGCGATGTATAATCAAACGATTGGAGCTGCAGCCCGAGTGGTCGAATCATATCTGAAACCAAATCCAAAACACATATATCACATTTCAGTGCTTTCGTTGTTGCTTCTATAACATCTGTCACTAAATGTAGGTACATACTTTTTTGAAATATGCAAAATATCTATCTAAATAAAACTTTCGAAATTCAAAACTTTTGTTGATTTAGAAAACTTTTCCAAAACATACACCACTAAAGCACTTGACGGTGATCTGTCAAATTATAGAACCCCGCTGCAAAACATATGGAAAGATGATTTCACAAATGCAACAGTATGCGCAATGCATATTCAAATAAAGGTGAGGAAATCTGTCGTTTGTGATCGTGTACGCGAAATCAAATTCTCTGTCAATCTACCACATTGAACTTCGCCGGCAACCCTCCAAGGAGGTGTCATATAGCAGAATGCAAACATTTTTTTTTTGTTTACTTTTTCCGTATCCACTAATACGTTTACATGGGAACTCAGTCTCACCTTATAACCTGTTGGAATCGCATTTAAGCCATATTTCTCTTCTTCTTCGCTCTACCGTCTCTGCATTTAAGCAAATAATGTTTTCATTTCTTCGTCAGCCTCAAAGCATACATTCATCGTATCTACCACCGCATTTAAGCCAATATTGCTTTCTGCATTTCAATGTACCAGACCCAAAAACACAGGCACAGGAGATTAGAGTCTGCTTTCAGTTCTTTCCGTTCCGTTTTTTCTTTTTTTTTTAACTCACCGAATGGGTTCGTCATCCTCGTCGCCAATGTAGTATCCTGTGGAAAGCCGTACGACAAGACACGTGCGTCCTGGTCTTTGGTCGGAATACGAATGCCCTGTCTAATACCAATGTTATTTGAATGCACCCGGTAAACACTGATCTGACCCAAAGTATTTCTAAGAGAGGTAGTACAACTTACAAGAATACGATACTATAAGGACCTCCTCGGCTCACTAGTCCTATTCTATATATCAGCTTTGCAGTGACCAATTCCGAGCCAACCTGCACGATTTTTTACGTCTGTACAGTGCGGTTCGGTCTAAAGTGACGCCTAGGATCCTCGATGCGCATTCGGGCTGCAATAAAATGTCTGGGACGATAAGAAAATTATTTTGAGCTTTTTAGTGGAATGTCTTCACTTGTCATAAGACGAGTTTATACAATCCCATTGAATTCCCCCACTTAATTGTATCTTGACAGATACGTATTTCGACCTCAACAGTAAGGCCGTCTTCGAAGTCGAGTCAAGTACGAGACACTGAAGACGGCCTTACTGTTGAGGTCAAAATACGTATCTGTCAAGATACAATTAGGTGGTGGAATTCAATGGGATTGTATGAACTCGTCTTATGACAAGTGATGTCTGGGACTTCGTCGCAGATATGGAAAACCCCACGCTCTTTTCCAACTTGTCCACAGCTTTGACGGCGGTTTGCAGTCGGCGGTGTAAACCTTCCCCTTTCGCACCACGTGCCACAAGGAGGATGTCATCCGCGTATAGAAGGATTTCAACACCTGGTGGCAGCACACGAAAAATAGGCTGCATCGCGACGAGAAACAGCGTCACAGACAGGACGGAACCCTGAGGTACTCCGTTCTCCAGAAGGTACTCTTGAGACATGTCCCCGCTATGGACACTTGGAAAGTGCGTTCCGAGAGGAAAGTTTGCAACAGATTGAGCATCCGACCACGCATTCGCCAAGACTTTAGAGTTCGCAATATACCGTGTCATCATGTGGTGTCGTACGCCTTCGATAGATCCAGGGATGCTATCAGGCAGTGCTCGTCGATAGTAGGGACCTTTCAAGCTCGGCAAAGTACGTGTCGGTACCGTGTCCAGCACGAAAAACGTGTTGGCGCTTGTCGAGCCATCCACTTATTCGAATTCGGTGATCAGTCGCCGATTAATAATTTTCTCGAGGAGCTTTGCCATGCAGCTGGTGAGCGAGATTGGCCGGAAGGCATTTGGTACGGAATCGTGGCAGTTCGGTTTCGGGATAGGAACGACGATGGCATTCCGCCAGCTGGCGGAAAACTCTCCGCTGCGCCAGATAGAGTTCAGCAGGTCGAGAAGCGTCGTTTTCACGGATAGCGGGAAGACGTTGTAATAGGGGGTACCTGATGGAGTCTGGACCTGTTGAGGCACCTCGCCCTTTGTCGAGAAGGGCAGAAGACAGAACAGAAGTTCGCTCAGGGTAATATCGATGCTGTACACATCATCGTTGTGGTACGAAAAATCTATGGACCGTCGTTCAGCTGCCGCTTTCGCCACCTGGAACGATGGAGGGTAGCTGGAAGTCGCCGATCTCTCACAATACACTTTCGCAAGTTCTTCTGCAGCTTCTTCGGGATTGACCGTGTATCCGTCCGTTCGCTTGAGGACCACCGGGCGCTGTGGCCGGTTACCGCGTCCGCCACAGTTCGGTCGTCGTGCTGCTGGGTGATATTTTCGCAACGAAATTTTCCTATGACTGCTCCTTTGCCTTACTGATCGCCTTTCGTGCCGCTGCTCGTGCCTCCTAAAATTTCATTAACGCCTCGGGATGACCCGGATCACATTGCCGCAGACGTCGGAGGGATCGAAGACATTTTCTCCGGAGTCGAATTGCTGCTTTTGCTTCTGGGCACCACCATGGTGCTACTTTTGGCCCAATTCGGACGCTGGTTCGCGGGATGGATTTTGTCGCTGCTGCTATTATCTTCTCTGTGAAGCTGACAACGTCGCACTCGGCATTTGGCCGAATAGTTTCAGCGGTAAGCCGCTCGTACAATGGCCAATCAGCTTGATCGTAGAGCCACTTCTGTCGTGCTGTTTGATTATTCGTCCACCCGGGGATGGACAAGATGATTGGGAGGTGGTCGCTATTATGGGTGTACGACAGAGTTCGCCATATAAAGCTAGGAGCCACACTCTCTGAACAGATGTTCACGTCAATTGGCGAGGCGAGCTGTTGAATGAAAAACAGCCGGGCAGCCGGACGATGGCTGCTTGTTTACGCCGGAGAAAGCACGCAGCGAATACACTTTTCCACTTTTATCAAATGTTTTTCGGGCGATTTTTACCAAACCTTCACTACTCACGCTCACTTTAGCACTTGATATGCTGATCGAATTACGTTACGGCCGCGAAAAACTAGGAAAAATTACCTTGTTTGTTTCGAGAGCGCGAACTATACCACCGCACGGGACGGTGTGTCGGAACGTGTGATAGATTAAGGTGGAACAGAGGTAGTCTATTTCCATTTTTTTTTTCCGAGAACGTTGGTTGGCTTGAAATATTCAAGAAATTTAGCCAACTTTACTGACAAAGATGGTTTTAATTCCACATAGGCGTCAATAATGCGAATCTTTCGTATGAGACTTTGAACAAAATGAAAATATCATCCAAAGTATTTTGTGTCTAGGAGAACGTCCCTAACAGAATTCACAACTGCCTTCTCAAAGCCATGCCATTATTTGTGCAAATGTTCAAAAGAGCCTCGAGAGCTTCTGTATAAATTTCCTGTGTTTTAGAGCTGAGCAAAATGAACACGAGTGGTAGGATCCTTCTACTTAGCTAGCTTAGCTTAGCTTAGCTTTGACTGACTACACATATCTATGGTTGCTACTCCGTGATTGACCAGAATCAGTGAAATTGCACAAAGAATCAACTGAATGATTGACTGGGATTGTTCAAGCATTCTCAGTGTGCAAGTTTCAGTGACTCTAAAATTCAAATGATCAATAACGGCGCCGGCCACGTCCTTGTAGTCAGTTAGGAAGAAGGAAGGAATATTAGTAGGTGGTTTTTGCTATTTGAAGACCGTGTTTACCTCTGCGTCTCCACAAAAACCACAGGAAGGATTATCAGTTAATTGGTAGGCATCGTTGGATCTGGATTCACTCTGATAAGCGATACGACCGTGTCATTCTTTATACACAGTGATTTTACCTAGCCATGAATCGGGCGCGAAAAGTAGTACAAACTAACTACCGGCCTACCGGGCGCGCAATGCAGAACACAATATTTCGTCCGATCGCGCCATCGTTCTGCTGTCCGAAACAAGAGAAATCTCGCACTGAACTGATTTTTATTACCGGCCGCGCAAAGCAGAACACAATATTTCGTCTTCGTCCGATCGTGCCATCGTTCTGCTGTCCGAAACAAGAGAAATCTCGCACTGAACTGATTTTTATTACCGGCCGCGCAAAGCAGAACACAATATTTCGTCTTCGTCCGATCGTGCCATCGTTCTGCTGTCCGAAACAAGAGAAATCTCGCACTGAACTGATTTTTATTACCGACCGCGCAAAGCAGAACACAATATTTCGTCCGATCGTGCCATCGTTCTGCTGTCCGAAACAAGAGAAATCTCGCACTGAACTGATTTTTATTACCGGCCGCGCAAAGCAGAACACAATATTTCGTCCGATCGCGCCATCGTTCTGCTATCCGAAACAAGAGAAATCTCGCACTGAACTCCTCGAGTGGTAGGATCCTTCTACTTGCCTCAAACTCACAGGAGCATGAATTGAACAAATCTGACTGAACTGTTGCGGTGCCCTAGAAAACGTCCCATCGACCAACCAGTACTCTGTCGCTTGAAGCCGTTGTTGGCCATTCTTGGTTTTTTTTAACTCTTTATTTATAGGACGCAGTTGCTTCTGACTGGACGACCATTTTTTTAGCGAATTTGGTGGCACGAGTTGGCAAAATCTGCGAATTATTGTCAGCCTCTTCCCGTATTACTTACGAAGGAATGTATGAGAATACTCGTTGGGTTAGACATTGCGGAATCCGTAAAATTTAGAAAGTTGCCTTCTACAGAAGTCAAAACGAAAATATCGCAGATCAGATTATTTCTGAACCGCTTTGCAAGTTCCCAGCAATTTCAGTACTTTCGGGAATCCATCGGAAGTTCCTCCGGAAGTTGCTCCAGAAATTCCTCCGAAAGTTCCTCCAGGAATTCCTCCAGGAATTCCTCCGGAAGTTCCTCCAGGAATTCCTCCGGAAGTTCCTCCAGGAATTACTTCAGAAGTTCCTCCGGAAGTTCCTCCAGGAATTCCTCCGGAAGTTCCTCCAGGAATTCCTCCGGAAGTTCCTCCAGGAATTCCTCCGGAAGTTCCTCCAGGAATTCATCCGGAAGTTCCTTCAGGAATTCCTCCGGAAGTTCCTCCAGGAATTCCTCCGGAAGCTCCTCCAGGAATTCCTCCGGAAGTTCCTCCAGGAATTCCTCCGGAAGTTCCTCCAGGAATTCCTCCGGAAGTTCCTCCAGGAATTCCTTCGGAAGTTCTTCCAGGAATTCCTCCGGAAGTTCCTCCAGGAATTCCTCCGGAAGTTCCTCCAGGAATTCCTCCGGAAGTTCCTCCAGGAATTCCTCCGGAAGTTCCTCCAGGAATTCCTCCGGAAGTTCCTCCAGGAATTCCTCCGGAAGTTCCTCCAGGATTTCTTCCGGAAGTTCCCCGAGTATTTTCTCCGGAAGTTTCTCCCGGAATTTCTCCGAAGTTCCTCCAGGAAGTGGAACTTTATTACGTTTCATCGTCAAATAACATAATTCCCATGGTCATAGAGGTACATTTGCAAATTATTTTGAATCAAATTTTCAGATTCAATCAAAACCAACAGTAAACCAAATGTAATGTAATGACAGTGGACGGTAGTGAGCTACCGTCCGTAGTCATAGTTGCTATTCTAAAACTTATTATGGTGGGCGTGCCAATTTGGGGTCATTCATTATTGACGTTGTGGAGGGAGAGGGTCCAAAATTTTATTACAGTATATACATTTGATAGGGGAAGTGCACCGGTTTTGGGCAACTTAGTGCCTATTTTGGCCAACCCTGAAAAATACATAGTTTTCCAAAATAATCGATCAGTTGAAAGCAGCGTTGAAGCGTGAGGGATATATCTCTTGTTGGAACTAATAAAACCCTTGCGAATAGCTTTATTTTTGAAGTTATTTGCAAAATTGGCCAAATTAGGAACATGGCCAAAACCGGTACAGTTCCCCTTTACATGTGCTATTACCATATTTGTATCATCTCTTTTAATTAAATTACATCACAACTTAAATAATAATAATTTCCTTCTGTTTTCAGAGTATTTGTGGGTATCAAAAAGCTGCTCGACCTTGTCGACCTAACCAAGCAGATTGACCCATCACAGCGCGTGAACAAATTCCTCTCCAAACTGGAGGAGGAAGGAGCGCTCGATGCCGGAACATCCATCCATTAACTTATAACCGGAGGGTAGCTATGGGATCTAAGTATTATCTCTTTCAACGACGTATTCTAAGGGAGGGCTCGGAAACGAAAAAAAACACAATAAAGTACACCACCGCCTCTCACACAATTCCCAAGTTGGATAGTGAACACCAAAGGAGCGAGAGGCGTGTTTAAAACTAATACTCTAATATATATATTAGTCTTGTACTTTAATAGTAATGCGTACTAATTACAACGTTCTATGGCGCGTTGATTTGAAAACGCTATCAATTATATACAGCTAAATTGTTGGTCTTTACAAAAAGAGAACACATACACACACGACAAGAATAGATATATGGACAAGATTTTCTTCTACGCTAAGATTATTGCAATAGTGATTTCCTAAAGAGAATCGTTCAAAGATGAACGACGAAATGCTTCTTTGCTGCATGTTCAATAATCTCAGATGAGTGCTATCAATTTCGGTTGTTGTGAATATATGCTATAATATTAAGCATGGAGTGTAAATTTAGTATCTGAGGATTAGTTCCACATTGTTTTACTTTTAGAACAGCTGTTAGACCCTACAGAGTGTTTCTTGTTTGTAAAATATCATATGATACATCAATCGACGTTGAGAGTCTGCATTAAGTTTGTTATCGGTGTGCATGAATTTCCGTTATTTAATTGTATCAAAGCGTAGAGAAACTAATATTTAGCTGTGATTCATCAATGGTTTTGATGATTCGCACCTTGGTTACCCTTCGTGATTCGCCAATAAGTAGGAAAAGTAAGATTGCTGAAATAAGTTAGGTCCTTACAAATAATTAAATCGCAGTTGAAACTCATTTGAAGCTTAATGTATCTACTACAGCTGATTCGATTTACAAATTAATTATAGGAATGATAGTTAAACTTATACAAAACAAATCGTCGTACTGTTGAGCCGATATATAAAAGAATGAAAGTGATTTAGTAACTAAATTTTGTTAAACTATTTCAGAAGTTTATTAAGTTGTCGCCACATTCCATACCTAGATTTACGCTATCCAATGAAGTGGAAGTCATCCAAATGTAGTCTTACGCCATTTATCGAATGCAATTTTAATTCTAATTATTCAATGTTGTGTTAGAATATCAGCTTCACAGAACAGCGAATTTCAGGGACTTTTCTTTCATTGTACAGTTTGATCTAGTTAGGCTATGTAGGTTTTGAGTTCAACAGTTTGTTTATTTATGCAAAAATTGTTTTGCGTTTTATCTGAAATAAGTCAGATATTTTACTAAATTTGTGTCTTTAGTTACAGTGAGGAACTGAATTGTTACCCAAAGTAAGGATGCAAAACAAAATATTCGATTGATTCGGTTTAGGAATACTAATTAGATATTGTAAAATAAACCTGTTATGACAACCACATGCCACTCAAATTATTTATGAAAGAAATTTACAGTTTCTAAATCGTAAAAAGGCATGAATTGATCTTATCGTCGATGGCGATAAGAACACGCAACACACTTGAACGAGCATGGCATGGACTCCTATTCACAGCGGCTTCTTCCTTCCGGATCTTGAAAGCTTCACGTTCCATGCAGGTGCCGTTAAACTTCTGAATAACTACAGTATCGCAACACTATTTCAAGTCAACGGCGAGGTTAACGAGAATAATCGCTCTCTGGACCTCTGCTTGGTACCATGTCACCTTCCATCTATTTGCTCTTGAACCCTTCATTAAGGATGTTCCTCATCACCGCCCTCTAGTAATTACCTTCGAAGAAAATATTATGCGTGATTTCTTCAACACCCCAACCGCGATGTCGTACGATTTCCATATGGTGAACCATCGCCGAAACAAAGAGCTATCAAATATGGTTTGGGAAAACATTCTTGGTCCAGTGGACATTAATTCTGCTGCAGAAACTTTTTCTCACATCATGGTGTACATCATCGACAGGCATGTCCCAAAACAGTCCGTTCGATTTGACTGTCGGATCACGTGGATGACGAATGCTCTCCGGTCTCTGAAAAGGTGTAACAAACCTGCATTCAGAAGATACACGAAACACCGTTGCCACTCAATTTTAACTATGGCAGACTCAACCACGACTATAACCGGATCAGTCGTTATCATTTTGTCGTTCATCAGTTATTATATTAAAACCTATGTATAATTAGATCAAGTCATATATGAGTTGCGACAACCAAATCGACTCAAATTGTGCTGCTCGGGAAACTACCAAAGAGGGATGAAGCGTCGACTAAAATCTCACTCAAAGTCCTTTTGGAACTGCGTAAATGAACAGCGCGAAGAGACTGGATTCCTATCGTCCATGGTGTAAATAGTCAGAATGGCCGCGGTTTAATATGGAAGTCATTCTAATTACCAAGGCTCTGTCTCATTTGGATAATTAAACTGAAATTAAACTTAAAAGCGACATCTCAATAATTATCGAATAACCCTGCTTGCAGAGCATGATTACTTTTGACAGATATCGAATCATTTTGCATCGATGTCTTATTGGAATTGCTGGGTAGCACCAGCCATTCTTATGACCGGGTTATTTGTTAATTTCCGAACTGTCACTTTTAAGTTTAATTCTCCAAATGAGACAGACCCCAAGAGCAAGGAATCACCTGACGAGGAAGCGTTCTACAGCACACGATTGACTCAACCGAACTGAAGGTAACAGAGAGACAGAAGAAGCGTCGTTGCCACCTTATCATTCATCAGGGGTGTCAACACAATGCGGCTGACGTAAAGGCTGTTTAAGCTAGGGCTATGAATCTGGCGGAATAAGTCTGGTATACACCTCACACATGGTATTCAATAAGTAGTCAATTTGCAAGCGCCCAACAAGGTATATGCAACCTGTTCTCAGCTAAATTCGCCAGTGTGTTTGAAGACGAACAACTACCTGTTGATGCCAGCAACGTCCCATTAGCGAATCAATCGCTCGGTGATATCGAGGGGAATGCCGAAGCCTTCTCAAAATCGATGTCTAAGCTTAAGACTTTACCTTAGCCTGGTCCTGACGGTGTTCCATCGATGATTCTCAAGGATAGAAGGGGTTTAGGGTTTGGAATCAGGAAATTTCAGCTTCTCATCCGGGCATTTGGCGTTAGGGACGATGTGGTGTGTCGTCGTGCACGAGGAATGGTTCGACTGGGAGCAATTCTCCTGTTATCCCAACTCTCTCTATCCAGCGGCGCATCTTGCTGTAAAAACTACAGTTATGTTTCCGGTCTATTAGATTCCCAATTACTCCGGATCCAACAAATCGATAGTTATTAACTAAACTGTGATTTTCTTTAGAGGTATTAAAAACAGCGTCAGCTCACTTTGAGGTTTCAGATACGAATCACTTCGTTCTTTATTTAGCTCATCGTTCAGACCTTCGTCTGCTCGGTCGTCTATCTATCGACCGTCGTTATTCGATTCCGTTAAACGGAGTTACTTACACACTAAGTTTAAATGGATTATGATTGCTCATATTATAAAGGCCTTTTCATTTTACACTCTCAACTGAATACACTTCAGTCCTTTCCCCTTCGGAAGACAGTATTCTGACTACGTATTTTAAATCTCAAATTAAAAATTACAATAATAAAGATTTATAATTCATAAGCAAATATAAATGTATGCTGTATGTGATTCGAAATCACTAACTAATACTTAATAAAGAAAATTCTGATCAGTTTTAGTTTTTCGTCGTCTTTTCGATCGCCTTGGACCGCAATCCGGCGATTCATCCGGATCATTGGAATGTTCGATCACACCCCTTCTTTTTCTGCTTCGACTAATCTCCACATCTGAGAAGCCACGGAATTCATCCTCGCTTTCGGGTGCCCTCGGCTGCTGCCGCACCAAGCGGATATTCGGTCGTGCGTGGGAATCACCACCCCTATAGATGCGAAGTTGATTTCGATGCGCCATGGTTGGCACGCTTCCAATTAGAATCTGGAATGTATTATGAGAATATCTTTTAATGTAATTTCCTTTAATCCATTTCGCTATGATGTGAGGATTATGGTTTTTATACCATACTTCGTCCCCTGGCGTCAGACTTTCAATTGGATCTGATGACAACCCTCGATCCTTTTTTTGATTAGCATCATGCGTTGGGACTAAACATTCTTTAGTTATTAGATTATCATGCATTGCTTCTTTTTCAAAAATATTGTAATTAGTTTTAGGATTTAGTAGATCTAATATTGTTTTAGGCTTATAAGAAAAGATCTTTTGAGCTGGATAGCTATCATCAATAGTAAGGCAATTATTTCTATAATTGAATAGAAATAAGCTGATTTGGTTCTCAATATCCAATTGAGAAAGTTCTGGATCATTTAGAAATTTTTTTAAAACATCTTTTATAGTTCTTACAGATCTTTCCGCCTGTCCATTACTAGATGGGTTGTAAGGTGGACTTTTAAGTACCTTAATTCCTTGGCATTTCAGAAAGAACGTAAATTTATGTGCGTTGAATGGTGGGCCTCCATCGGAAACTAATACATCAGGTAACCCGAACCTTGCAAAAAAAACAACTAATTTTTTCAAAACTTTATCACAATCCGTGCCATTTCTCATTAATTCAACCTCGATCCAATTGGAATAACTATCAACTATTAATAAATATGTCCGGTGCTCAAAATAAAAAAAATCAATGTGAATCCTGCTGAACGGTCTTGTTGTAGGTATCCATGTAGATTTCGTTTTGTTTTTTTGCAATATCATCATACTGTTACAAGAATCACATTTTGTCACATATCGTTCAATATCTGAGTTAATACCAAACCAATAAACACATTGCCTGGCCAAACGTTTCATTTTTACTATCCCTGCATGGTTGCCATGTAACAATTTTAAGACTCTATTTTTAATTGTTGCAGGAATTACTACTCTGTTTTTGTATAGTAGACATTCATCTATCATTTCTAAATCCTGCTGATTAGCGTACACATCAATATAGGGCTTATTCACTTTTGCTGGCCAACCATTTGTCATGAATGAAATAACGTTTTGCAGAAAATTGTCCGCCTTAGTTTCATTGGCTATCACAGAAAAATCAATGGGAAATTCGTTACCAAAATTAACACTATTCACTAATTCTACATCGCATTCATTGGGAACGGCATGGTTTAATGGGAAGCGAGAGCAAAAATCCGCGTTTCCCATGTGTTTCGATGGTCTATATTGTATTTCAAATTCATAAATAGATAATTCTAGAACAAATCGTTGTAATCTTGTGGCGTAAATTGAATTTCTTCCCTCTTTACCAAATATCCCCACCAAAGGCTTATGATCCGTATAAATAAAAAACTTTTTACCATATAAGAATTTATGAAACTTTTTCACAGTGCAAACCAATGCAAGCGCTTCTAAATGGAGAATTGGGTATTTTTGTTGGGCTGCATTCAGCGAAAATGATGTGAAATAAATTGGCTTTTCAAATCCGTCTATTAAATGTGCCATTACTCCTCCCAAACCATATCCTGAAGCATCAGATACTATAACTATAGGTTTATTGGGGTCATAAAACTCTAAAAACTGTGTTTCTACTAGTGCCTTCTTACTTTCATTGAAAGCTTTATCGCATTTGCAATCCCAAACAAATTTAACGTCCGACTTCAACAAATTATATAAATAATAAAGCTTGGTGGACAGATTAGGAATAAATTTATGATAATAATTGATCAACCCTAGGAAAGACTTTAGTTCCGTCTCATTTCGAGGTATCTTTGCATTTTTAATAGTAGAAATTTTATCTGGGCATGGACTCAATCCGTTCTCACTTATAACATGCCCTAAATGAACTAATTCCGTCACAAAAACCTGCATTTTTCCCAATTTACCTTTTATATTAGCTTTCTGAAGTCTTTCAAGAACTGTGATTAACTTTTGCTTGCAGTCATTCAAGTCCTTTCCAGCAATTAACACATCATCCAAATATACTGTTACATGATCAATTCCATTCAGAACCTGGTCCATCACTTGTTGAAATATCGATGCACTGGATGATGCACCTTGTGGAAGCCGATTGTATGAATAAAGTCCTTTGATAGTGTTTATTATCATAAATTCTTTGGATCTTTCGGAAAGTGATAGCTGCGTATAAGCTCCCTCAAGGTCTAAAGAACAGAAAAATTTGCATCCAGCTAACCCGGCAAAAACATCTTGAACAGTCGGCAAAGGATAAGTGTTTGCGACAATAAATTTATTAATCGAAACCTTGCAATCTATAACTAAACGTATTTCATTATTCTTTTTCATAACAACGATTACCGGAGAAGCCCATTCACTTGTTTTAATTGGTGTTATTACTTTTTCGTTTTCTAGTTTTGTCAAATGTTCAAAGACTTTATCCCGCAAGCGGTAAGGCACATCGTAGGCTTTCCTAAATATTGGGGCCTCAGATTTTAAGACCAAATCGGCCTCATACCCCTGAATAGGGAAGGAAAAATCTTTACTAAAAACGTCTTTATACTTTCTTTTTATCTCATCAATTATTGTCTGATCGTTTCCATGGCTAGAACTATGTATTGAATTCACAAAAACTTTCCTCCAATTAGGGAAAAATACGTCAAGCCATGGTCTTCCCAATAAAGGGGTGAAAGATTTCTCACAATTTATCACCAAGAGCTTCAAATTTGATGAACTTTCATTCAATTTCACAAAAACATTTGCTTCTCCTTCTATGACAAGACTCGTTCCATTCACAACAACCAGCTTTTTATAACTCTTTGATAATTCTTTAGAAAAATGATTGAAATATTGCTGTCTACTCATAACAGTCACGGACGAGCCACAATCCACTTCCATGTCAAACCAAACGTTATCAATTTCTACTCTCAAAAGACAAGGTTCACTTATGTTACCGATAGAAGACACGTGCATACAATTAAAACATTTTTCTCACCATCCGCATCGTCCTCGCTATCAGAATCCGTTCTCAGCCTGTTAACCATATCGCTCAAAAATTTATCCGGGTTGGTGCAAGAAGCGTTCGAATCAATCATGTTTATTGCGTCTCTGTGCATGTTTTTAACTTGAAGCATTTTCTCTTAATGTGCCCTTGACACCACAAAAATCACAAACCATTTGTGAATAATCTGGACGAACCCATTGACGGCCTCCAACCTGTTTGTCCTGACTATTGTTCCTCCATTGCCTATTTTGCCATTGTCTTTGTTTAAATCGATCTTTTTGGTATGGCGAGTAGCCTAATCTATTTTACGGGAACACGGTTTTGATCAGCCCCTGAATTACCATTATATCTTGCTGCCAAATCAAATGTTGCCGCTAACTTGTTCAACCTTGCACCAGGAAAGCCCGACGATTTCAATGATGCTATTTGGTCCGCATTGTTGCTGTTATCCATGTTTTTAGCATTGTTCCTGGCAATTTCCCAGGTAGCGATTAATTTCTCAGCTGCTTCTAAAGTCAATTTCTCCTCATTCAACAATCTTTGTTGAAGAGATTTATCTCGAATTCCAGCAACAATGCGGTCCCGAATTGCCATTTGCTTGAAATTCTCAAAGTTGCAGAACTCTGCCTGGAGTTTGATGGATAACACAAAATCCTCAAGCGATTCGTCTGGCTGCTGAACTCTTACATTAAACTTTAAACGTTGTACCAAGTCTGATTCGGTCTTGTCGAGTCGTGCTTTCAATTTATCTACCATTTCTAAATAAGGAACTTCAGCCAAATTGCTATTAGGGTATAGCAATTTCAATTCGCGGAAAATGGTTGGGCCACTTAAAGTTATAAAATGGTCCCGTTTCTCATCTTCGGGAACTTTATTCATATTGAAAAAAAAACCTAACCGCTCAACCCAATCTCCAAAAGAATTGCCCTTGCGGAAAGGCTCTAATGTACTATTAATATTGGACTGAGCCATAATTGATTTAAAAGTTTGTAACTAGCACTGCAGCAATTTGCGCTAAGCAATATAAAGTTTTAACCGGATTCCTTTGTCTCGCAATAATAAAGATAAAATGACTCACCAGATACGCCTTTCAGCCGTTGCCGACAATGATAAAAGGTGAATTCGCGCTTCTCGCCACTAAGCAACAAGTAATCCGTCAGTTGACGTCAGCGAATCAGAAAAGCCTCTTCCGGCTTGAAATCCACCAACCTAGGAAGCCAACCACTTGAAATTGAAGAATCTCCGAAGATGGCGCTGGTTTCCCGAAAGATTACTTGCGGATAAGCAAGAACAAAACACAGCGATGGCGGATCCTGGGAACGTTAATTGATCCTATAGTCACTATTAGAATAAAAGAAAAAAAATCTCTTAGTGAAGGTTTACAATAAATATTGTCTCAAAATTCTTTTGTCATTTAGTTTCTATTATAGTAAAACAAAGAATATCAGAATGGCGTCCACTACTGGTGGCAGAATGGCGTTTTCACAAATGAATAGTTTTGTTTAAAACAATAAATCCGCAACAATCGGGATTCTTGGGTAAAAACTTACCACACCATAAAAAACCCTTTGATCGACGCACTTCTGAATTCCTTTACTAGCAAACTTCGGTTGTAAGATTCCCGTTCCAGGATGGTTTTGTCCCTTAGAGCCTTGCGCTGATTGATGGCTAACGATCTGCCGAAAAACTGATTTTAAAACTTCTCACAGCTCAATCAGCTCAATCGCACAATTTTCCTCGTCGCCAGTTATTAGATTCCCAATTACTCCGGATCCAACAAATCGATAGTTATTAACTAAACTGT
>NW_026941872.1:0-28064 GCF_024139115.2 Armigeres subalbatus
TTTACTACTGGAGGATATAAACAACCATATTTTTAACAATACATTTGATTTTCACTTCCATGTCTAGTTATAAAGGAGCAAACCGTCCATTGCTGATAATAGAAGGTACTATGTAATGGAAGAAACGTTGACCTATTACTTTATAAGCAAATTTACTACGGAGTTTGTAGTAAAGCTGCTATATTTGGTGAACACCAATCATCAAAGAAAGAGCATACAAACCTTATATACCAGTTAGGCTGTACCTGTGTTTTAGTTATAATTGTATTAATTATTTTTACCATTCAATTTGGCGAATGTCTTAGGGTACCAAGAATAGGTATTTTCACTATATGATAATACCAAATTAAAATGTACCAACATGAAAGTATAAAAAGATATGAGAGAAGACAAAACAAATTAAAAGTGAAAATAGATTTTAGAAATTCTAACAATATGAAAATACGATAGCCTGTAACCATAAAAATAGGATAGCCATATACAATTATATAAAAATGTGAAAGCATGAAAATATAAAAATAAAAAATCATCTAAATTTTAAAATACAAAATTTGTATTAAAGTATAAAATTTTGAAAATAACACAATATAAAGAATCAGATGAGCAAAATCCTTGATATATGTATAAAAAATAGGAAAAATATAAAAATATAATAAGCCAAAAATAAAAAATATAGTTATATAAAAATATTATAATATGAGGTATGTGTAATAACATGAAATTATATAAATATGAAAATACAAGAAATACTGAAACACAAATAGTTTTAAAATAATAAAACATAAAGTATCAAATATAAAAATTATAAATATTACATTTGAAGAAATATGAAAATATTATAATATAAAAACATAATAATATGATAATTTTAAAGACTAAAAATAATAAAACATAGAAGTACAGAACTTAGGACGAAAGTATATAATACGTAATTAAAAAATATTGAAATGTAAAAATATGAAAAATAAATAATAAGCCCAGAAATAGGGTATCTGTTCCCATTGTAATAATATGGCCGTATAACTAAATCCCAACTGTCGATAAATAAATAGGCCAATCAATTTATTTACAATTTCTCACATCTGTATATTACACAATAATGGATGGAACACATTCCACTTGAATGTTTGCAGAATATTATTCAAGATTTTATCTAAATAATGTTTTAATTCACAAGAATCAAATTATTAAAAGATAAAATTATAAAGCACTTTTATTTTCATTTTCCTACCTCTGAACTGATGGGTTTTGATACACTGCTCGGTTACTGCTAAGCATCCAAAATTATCACGCCGTTATTTTCCACTCAATTTCAAGCTAAAACAATTTCTATCCCTTTAAAAAGTCACTCACTCAGTGAGAGTTGCCAATACCCTCATCTCCCATTTTATCCACTCTGTGCACCTCTTGTGCCCATCGTTTTGGGCGTGGAGCACCCGGCACGTCACGCGTGCCTAACACTCACCTACCCGGGCTTTGATACGGCCAATAGGTGCCGAGGACAGGTACTTTGCAGGTAGCACCACCCTGTTGACATTTTGAAGTCCAGATAGTCTACTCAAATCAGGTGGTGGTCTGGTCTCCCCATCCTGCAACTGGGGTGGCACCACTCACCTTACGTATCTCCGATTTCTGGGGTGCCGCAGAAGCATCAACCCCCCGACACTCCTGCCAGTCAAGCGAGGACTTTCGTATCCCCTATTTCTGATGTACCGCAGATTTCTTTTTCCCCGACACCTCTACCCAGGCCTCACCGGACTTCAGTCATTCCCTAACGCTACCGACCGGCCGTACAGCATGCGGGTATGCCTTGTGTGCTCCACCCATACGCTCGTCGCTTGCACCACATATTGCACTGCTTGGGGTGTGTGGGTACCACCCACTATACGCCCGCTTGCCGCATAAACAGCCCTCACTCTATGGAATTATCCACAGGCTCCATTCAACCACAATGGCTAACATTTTACCCCCAAATTCATCCCTTCATCGCTGTTTTACTTATTTTTATCCAGGATTCGGGGTTAAAGGCTTGTATGCTTTAAGCGGCACACGGTCGCTTGATAGGGTCGGCAACCAATGCGAATACCATATGTGGTTTGAGGGAGGAATTATATAAGGCCCTATTGCTTCTACCTCCTGGGGCAGAACCCCTGACTAGGGTGGTCTAGCAGATAGTACCAGAAAACCGGTAATACCGGTATTACCTGGCCAATTTTGAGTACCGAAAATACCGGTTTTAGAGACGGAAAATACCGGCATTTTCAGTATTTCCAATTTTGCTGTCAGTATAAAAAATCTCGAATAATTTTGACCTACTTTTATCAACTCAACTGCCTGAAATCGCATATCTGTGTCCCATATAAACCACAGAAAATCCAGCATAGATGATGGGACAAATATTCAGTAACAAGCAGTAAAGACTCATCGAGCATAAAATACATCAATTAAATACTTTGCGCATGAAGTAACTTATGCCCAAGTAAGCATCATGGACAAGTTTACAACAAAATCGATCAACATCGTCATTAAACTCCCAACATACCTACGGTTGGCTTATTATTACCTTAGCCATCTGTCACTGCAGATGACTTTTTTCAATGAACATTGTTGATATCGTCCGAGAATTTTCCCGCAATGCTGTGAAATTGTGAAAAAGAAATGATTCTTTTCCACCACCTGTGAAAAACGATTTTCTGCAAAATATGTCCGTTCTGAAGAATTCGGACGTAGCGTTCCAATTTACGGCCGGAACAATTTATCAAATCAAGCCACTATTTCGATACTTTTCGCTTTTTAGGAATAAATCCAGAGAGAGACGATTCAAATACGCCGATCTTTTCTTCTTTTGAATAATTAGGCCGTTAAGCAATTATTCAGAAATGATTTTTAGCATTTTCTTGGTTAATTTGGTATTAAGCAGGGATCTTGGAAGCGTCTTATGATTCCTGATGCAATGCGTTGAAACAGAGACAACTTTGATCATACCTGACGATTGGTACGAAGAAGATGCCTCTGGTTTGATATTTTTCTGGTTTATCAGTTAAAGAACAAGTCAAGAGACAGCAGGAGAGCCAAAACACTTACGTTGCTGGTGGCGAATCACGTTAATGCCAGGATCCTTACGCATACCAATGATCGTGAGAATTCTCCTACTATGAGATCGGAAGAGGATAAAGGGCAAGCATTTGTACTGATTTTCTATATAGTCTTGGAACCATTCGATCCCTCACTTCAGTTGAACCCAGAGAGGGCATTCTCAGTGAGTTTTGCAAACATTGAAACAAATCCCAATGCGGATTAGAAGGTGAGTCCTTGCACACTTGCCAATGTTTGTAAGATTCGCTTCGTCCAGCTCAACAAGCAGCCGATTTTAAATTTGAAGTTTGTCAATAAATTTTGTTTTCATCCAAAAGTCAAATCAAGTTTTTTGCTTTTACTACCTGCAAATTTTCACAAAAACCGGTATTCTACCGTGTATTACCACGATATTCAGCTCCACATCAAATACCCGGATACCGGTAGGCATTTGACAAGGAAAATGGCCAATACCGACCACACTACCCTGACTCACCAGACAGCTGGGGAGAGAGTCCGTCAAGCTGCTGGACATAGTCCCTGCTGCCCCCCAATTACTATTCCCTGGCCACACTTATCTGTACCGTTACTAGGGATAGAAGGAATAAGTACCACGGAGTTGGATATTAAGGGAGAGGTATTATTGAAAGTTGGGTCAGGAGATGTTTGCCAATAGCTTTAGCAGCAGCGACCATGTTAGAACTTCACCCCCCGTAACACACCAAGAAGAAGGTATCTACCAGCATTACGCAAATTAATAGATTAAACCTTTCATACAAAAAGTGTTACGAGGGGAGGGGTCCAAAATCACCAAATTTAGCGTTGATACGTTATTTAAGAGAAAGAACCCACTTTGGTCCCTACAAACTGGATGTTGGCCCACGCAGAACAAGAACCGACATTAGCTGATACTCATGAGTTTTGCGTCATCTATATTTCCGTACGAATTTCTAAAGGAATTTTTCGAATGAGTTCAGCTTAAAACCTTTTTCGAGGAAGCTGCTAAAAAGATTTCTAAAAGAGAACGTAAAAAAGGAATATTGAAGATATTCTTAGAGGCCATTCCCAAACAAATTTCCGGAACAATTTCTTAAGAAAGAGTGTTAAAGTTCCTCTAAAGAAATTGCCAATTAAAAAATCAAAAAGAAAGATTCCTAAAAGAAATTTCCAAAAGAATTCTAAAACAAATTTCGAAAAAATTTCTAAAGGAATTCTCGAAGAAATTTTAATAGAAATATCTGCGAAGAAATCTTCAGAAATCGTATTTTGCACGTAAGTATTTTCCGAAGGATTTTTTCAAGAAAATGTTTGAAGAAGCCCTAGAAAGCAATTTCAAATGGCATCTTTTATAAAGTAATTTTCTGAGGAATTTGCACGATAAATGCATCGTATGAGGTACCCTTTTTTATGTCAAAGTTTTGTAAAGATATTTCCGAATGAAATCCCCTGGAGGAGGTTCAAAGAGATCAAGTAATTCTCAGAATTCCCTCTTTGGAAATTTCTGAAAGATTCATCCTTTTCGATTAGATTTTTATATGGCACATTTGTTCTTAACACAAAATCAATGTAAAAGGAAGTACCTGGAAAAGATCAAGGAATTTTGTTTTGTACTGATTAAAGTAGAGCACCCTGGCAGAGGTTTTCGAAAAATTTCCAGGAAATTTTTGAAGAACTCGAGAAATCTCCGAAGAAATATCCACTAAAATTCTTTTACAATTTTTTAAATAATTCTGAAGAAATTTCCTGAGAAGCTCCTGATAGTATTCTCAAAGAAATTTTGCCGAATAATAAATTATTATTGGAATTACTGAAAACAAAAAAAAACATCAGAAATTCTCCTGAAATAAGCATCCAATATCTCGCGAAAATTCGTGTTTTATATCAGAGCAATTTTGGCAAGCATACTCTATCTTCTTGATCAGGGGTTCAACAGCCAAAACGCACTTTCGAGCAGCTTTTTGATTGATTTTGTGATAATGACTTTTGTTCGTGCATGCCGGGTTTTGGTAGTTAGGCGCAAATGAAGAGAAATTATACTCAAGGGTTGAACTCACGTTCCCCAGGTTCGTCAGGAAGACTGAGGAAAACGGAAGGATTTTATATCAAATCATACATTATTATACTTGTTGTGAGATAACCTCACTTATGGCGTGAAGAACGATGTCCGATTTGTGGATCGAGGAATTGAATCTATTACACGAAAATTTTAGGAAAAGAAAATTTTTCATTGGCGCTTGGTGGCGATTTGGCCTCAATTTGTACTTCGCAAGTCCGCTTTTTTTTTTTGAAACTTCGTTCGTTTGTTTGACAGGCTCTATGGCGTGTATGACACTTAACGGAGCCAAAGAGACTCTTTACCATGATATTTAATCTATATCATTGTATCAACAGATTAGTAAGGGTGAGGGACATAGACCAAGATACTCATGGTGACTCAGGGTTAGATTGCGTAAATTCAGGTGGGAAGAGGCTGGGATTTTAGGGTTTGAAATTATTACGGCTCTCATCCGGGTATAGCAGCGTCTCATTAATGGTATTGCGCAGCGTCGTTGGCCATTTGAGCTAACCTTGGTTCGTCAGGGGAGCATCTGCTTGCGGATGACCAGCGCTTCATGGTAACATGGAACATAAGACAGAGACATGAAAAAAACTGAGAAGGAAAAGAAGGTATTAGACTTGTACAATGTCAGACGAGCAAAGAAAGGCATAGATAAGCCTGCATAGATGCCCACGTCGCGGTTCCCAAACCATCTCTTACTTTTCCCTGTAGGGGTTGTTTCGCTCAGGCCGCAAAGGGTATCAATAGTTTCGCTCTCTAGGAAGCTTCTGTTTTCCGAAGCAATACCAAACTACGTGATCCTGATGTCATCCTTAACCGGCACTTTACCATGAGTCAAACAATACTTTCAGTATCTAAACACTTTATACCAAAATAACGTTTTTTTTTCAATAATCGTATGGATGTTTCTGCAGTCAAAATGTCGCGCGATATTACCGTTAAACAGACTGGATGATCATACTGCAATTCTGGATCTCCGGAACGCCGAATTGTACTAGAGATTAGTCTTCGTCTCTCGATGCTCCTGGACGGTGGTAAAATACATTGTACGTTTTGGTCCAAAATATCTTATTTCTTCTTTTTGCTTAAACCTACTAAGTCATTGCAGAAGTTTGAGGACTCCATGAGAAACCACTGTTGAGTGGGACATTCGTTAATGCTCGTGATAGATGAGTTTGTTCATTTTTTCGCGTTGAAATGCCCTTTTTTCATACGGCGAGGTCCGATTTTATTTTTGCAATCCGCGGATTTAATTTTTGTTAGTCATAGTTTCGTGGATTGAAATTTAGCTCAGTTTACGTGACCAGCCCTGCATTTTGTTTTTGCAGTGACGCATTTATTGAAGTAGAGGAGATCCCCCAGTGCCGGACACATAAGCCATTTTGACGAAGACTCTCTATGCATCCAGGATTATGCTTACTTGTAGCCTTCTACCATTTCCTATACAAATGATATGATTATTGATTATTCATACTTTACTTACTTATGGATCCATGTAACCACTTCCGGTGGTGCAAAGGGCCGACTTGAAAGATCTCCATCCTGAGGCGTTGCCCAGCTATCGCTTTAACCTGTTACCAGGGATAGAATTTCCGGTCTGACTTCTTTTTAATTTGCTTTATTGAGGCTTCGCCGCCATGAGCCTCCTGGGTCTGCCTGTTGCCGCGATGTCCCGCTGGGTTCCTGGCTCTAATAACCATTTACACCAGATTTCGTTTCCGCCCCTAACGCAAGAATTATGTGGCCGACCCATCCCGCTTCCGAGTCGAATTTACTGTTTGCTATCTGCCTCTGGTGACAACGACGACAGTGGAGCTCGTTGTTTGAGATCAGTTAATGAGGCGTTGAGTGAAAGTCTCCACTGATACACACACCATGTTTCGCTGGCGTATAACAGCACAGAATTTCACGATTAAAGAGTTGAAAATTCGTGATTTTGGTGCGTTCCCTTAATCTGCCTGTTTTACCAGAATGTTCTTAAACTCACCGCAAAGGCATGCCCTTACTTTCATTGACCCCGATGCGCCTATGTCCCGATCTCTTGAGGTGCCGCCGTCTGACGCCATTTGGCTACCCAAGATATTAGGAAGCTTTCAGCATTCTCCACTGGTTGCCCGGCTACTGTAGAGCAACTGGAAGGAGTCACCGTGTTTACATCCAACGATTTGGTTTTTGTTGACGTTGATGACTAAAGCACTGCAGAAGAGGAAGGCGCTCAAGCGAAAAGGTCCGATTGAGCTTACTCTGCATATCAGAGCGCCGTTGAGCAGGAGAGTGCAACATCATCCCGCCAATTCGAAGTCATTTAGGTGCTCCATGGTTATAGAGCAAATGCCATAACAGCCGCGGTTTTGGTTCACGGTCAATCGCATCTGCCCACAATCTCGTCGATTTACGATGAGGAACAGCTAACCGGTGATAGAATACATCCTTACCTCTCACCGGCTACGACCCGGATAAAGGTCGAACCAAGACCCATTGGCGCAGCACTTTACACGAGAAGGGCCTCCAGTACTGTGCCTCGATAAGAGGCCGATGATTTTCTCACGGGAACTCCCTTGCCCGTCTCAGGGCGCCCCCACATATTCTCGTGATTGAGACGGTCGATTAAAAGCTTTTTCGTAGTCAAGCTGAATGCACCAAGTAAAAAGGGACTCTTGGAATTCGTTAACCTGCCTCCAGAATGATGCGGGCAGCGTGACAATATTAGTCCACACGCGGGGATCTTCCGGCACGGAATCCGGCTTGCTGCCGCCGGAGAGTCCCGCATCGATCTTTCCTCCTGAATCCATTGGCTGAGGATAATTTTGCACAGAACTTTGGGGCAGAACGGTACAGCAGCAACATGCACCGCCAGCTTGATTCTCCAGCATTCCACCAGTCAGGTCACCCTTTTTTGGCACCTTCCACTTTAAGTCTGCACTTGCATCCAGTCGACTGGGGAAAGTGGCGGTGTCCCAGATATTTCTACAGAAATAAAGCGATTGCAGTAGTTGAGCGGATGTGGCATGGGGTCAGCTTTGCAGGCATCTCGGCTGATATGCTTTGAGTTGACCCCTGGAGCTTTATTCGATTTCATGCTTTGGATGGCTGTTTGAGATCTCAACGGTAGTGATGGAGCTTCGGTATTGACGCGTGTTATCACGTCGGATCCAGGCCAGATCATGCCGAGGTGGCGAGTAGATGGCTGGCAGCATGAAAAGTTGTTCGAAGTGCTCCAGAACCAAGCTTTTCAGCTGGTCAGTTGGGTCGGTCAATAACTGATCATTTCGCGTCTTTCCACAGGCATCGTTTGGAATTGCATCTTCGCCACGCTTGAAAGCGTCGTGAGATATCGTAGAGGAGGCGAAAGTCCCCCACGGTTGCGGCAGCTCTCTCTCCTTCGTCGGCCAGAGAGTCTGCGCCGCTCGCTTGTCCGTCGACGCATGAGCGTTTTCGCCTTCCTTCCTCAAGAGCCGCGTATCGCTGACGGGGCTAAGACTTTTGGCTCCTCTGGTTTTCGATCGCTCTATCGCGGCTTTGGCTTCTACTTTCACTCACTCTATCTTGCTCCAGGTCTCATCCGGTGATCCATTGTTTTCTCTGGAACGGTGCGATGGTTCCTTGAGATTATTCTCGCTGGTGGTGATGAAGGCATTCTTGATGACCGGTCCATTGGTCTTTCCACTGCCACCTTCCGGAATATTTCTTTTGCAGCACGCGTCTCCAGTTCTTCAACGAAGGACCGTTTCACCGCATTGGCATCTTCAGTCGGCGTGGTGTTGAATCGTCTTGCGTCCAACTCTTTCCTCCTGCCGAAGAATCTTTCGTGAAATGCAGGCGTTTTTCGCCGATGAAGGGAGGTGATGATCAGACGCAATATCTGGCACTACATTTGTTTTTATTCCGCTTCTTTCAAGAAGGCTCCGTTTTCCATTTTCGGCTGATGCAGATAGTGAGTCGATTTGATTTTCTGTAGAAGCCAATGCAGGGAGACCCACGTGACCTTGTAGAACTTCCGGTCGATGAGGAAGAGGCGATCCACCCCGATCACCTTGTCGTTTATTTGACCGACAAAATTCTGCGAACAGCTCTCGTTTCGCTCATTTCTCCGGGAACCGCGCTGAGCGTCCCAAAATGCGCTCATAGTTCCGAGTTGTCCGGATCCGATCTTCGCATTGAGAGTCGCCCAAACGAATCTTCACAAATATCACCCTTCCAGAATTCTATCTACGACGGCATGCTGAGTTGACTGCCAAAGAGTTCCTCTTTTGTCTTGCAGATCGCAGCAGCATCGGTTGGCGCATAACGTTATGGATTATAGTAAGGTTTCGGACCCGTGTTCTGGAAATCTGGCAACGATTGTATCCGCGCTTTCACTTATAGGTTCCCACTTCGCATAAGCACCGCAGGTGTGCCCTGAGCGGCGCTTAGTAGGGGCTCCAACTCCACGCGATGCCGGGGAGCGTGTTCTACCTCGTAAACCAGAGTATATGCCAGCAGAACTTGTCCCGACGGCGTTCTGTGTTCTCCAAAGGTTTGGCCAACGGACTTCACTCCGGTCCCAGAGATCTCCAAGCTTTGCAATGCGGCGTACCTCATTGGCAAGTTGTGCCAAATTTACCCTGCTGGGCTAGGGTTAAAACGTTCCATGTTCCTATTCATTGTCCGTTGTTTTTCGCGCTAAGAGTCGTCGCCGTAAAATCAGTCCGTATTCCTTTTCATTACATCGGATTCTCGAACAAATTGATGTTTCAGGAACAGTAGGTTGTTGGCCCAAGGTTCCCCTATCCACCGGGAATGGGGCGCTGCCATCTTGAAGGTATAGCTTCCGGGGAATAGCATTTCATACTCAGCCGCTGGATGCCAGAACCTTGGAGATGCTGTTGGGCCGCACCTCCTTGGTGAACTTGAGAAGCTCGATCAGTCAGGTCAAATTTGTTTAAAGTCCCACCCAACTGTACCAGGACTAGAGCTTTGGTGCGCTTTGAGCAACACACGGTCGCTTTGATAGGGAGCCTGCTTGGGGACACATGCAGCTTTTATAGGAGTTCAAGCTTGGAGCCCACTGTCGAGACCCCACCACATCCTAGAGCAAGACCCCACAGGACGCACCCTCTCACTCTAGCTGATGTCAGAAGGACAACAAGTGCCCAGGCTGCACACCTACCGGCTAAGTACCCCCATAGCTGGCGGGTCCAATTGATTCATCAGGAGAAGACCCGTGGAAGCATGAGTGATTTGGAATTTGTGAGGACCAGAGCTATGATTAGGCGCCCCTTCCCAGATGTCAACTCTTACCATTTCGCCTTAGCCCGCTTGAAAGATTTGCCAATACTCAGAATTGTCTAAGGAATGTCAATTTCCTTTAGAATTCCAGAAAAAGATTTCCGAAAAAAGGAATTTATTAGAATTTATTAAAATTTAAAAAAGCAACTCATATAGGAATTTCCTAATGAACCTTGAAGGCAATTTTTCCACAATGAGTTCCTAAAAAAAATCCAAAAGAATTTCAGAATTTATTTTCTGAAAGTATGTTCTAGTAGAGGCGTATGCTTCTGACAAGTTTAGCCTTAAGACCGTTTATTGTCCATCATGTTCTGGAGTTCATGTTTAGGTTTCACCATCAACATTAGTTTGACACTAATGGTACCGGAACTTTTGGTCCACTACTGAAACTAAAGATGTTGGCCACGCGAACACAGGAACGACATTACTTAATCTCATAGTTTTTGCGTCACCTGATTTCGAGTTTCTGGATGAAAATTTTTCGGCGGAGTTCCTGGCTAAAACATTTCCGAGGAAGAGCTGCTAAAGGAATTTCTAAAGGAACTCGTAAAGGAAGTTCGATTGATTTTCTGAAAAAGAAAAAAAAGATAATAAATAACATCAGCTATTTTGGCGTATATATGGTCAGGGGTTCAGCCGAACCGCACCAAGCAGCACAACTTTTGAATGACTTGTAATACATGTATTTTTTAATATTGTCCGCAAAAAGAAAACAGGAAGTATTTTAAATCAAATCATGCTATTACATTTGTTGTATTGGGATAGCCTCGGATTATGGCGTTGAACGATGACCGATGCGATTTGTGATCAATTGAATCTATTACACTGAAAATTTTAGGAAAAAAAATTGGTTATTTTCATTTTTGCGCTTAGAGTGTGATTCATGGCAGAACCAGGCCATTTCAAATTTTAAGAAAATATTCAATTTGGTGGGTTACGTAAAGTCAACAATACTTTAGTATCTAAACACATTATATTCAAATAGCAGACGTTTCAATAATCTGTTTTATGGATGTTTCTGAAGTCTTCACGCTATTCCGTTAAACAAGACTGATCATATTTGCAATTTCTGGATCTCCGGAACGTTAGATTGATGCCTAGAGCTAAGTCTTTTTCACCGATGCTGCACTGGACAGAGGTTCCATTAAATATTATGTTACGTTTTGGTTTCTTTGTTTGCTTAAACCTATTAAGTCATTGCAGAGTTGGGACTCGCATGAGAAACCACTGTTGGTGGCACATTCGATAATGCTCGTCGATTAGATGGGGTTTGTTCCATTAAACAACGGAATCACGCACCACTTGCGTACCCATATTCAATGCTCCGAATATTGTCCAATTTGCCTATAAAACCCGCCAAATTTTACAGTTTACATTTCTGTCCTCCTGAATCCGGATTGGGCGCGGATTTGAGTTTTAAGGTGAATATTTAATAAATAAAATGCCAGATCTAGAGACGTTTATTTGAACATCACAAAACATGTCTGTTGACGAACACTTGGACCACCCTAACCTTTTCACCTTGTCAGTTCTTTTTGTAATTCCGAGATATTTCCTTCAGTTTCTGATTGAGATTATTTCATTTTACGATTAAATACTTAGCGGATTTCCACACGAATAATGAATTTCTGCAGGAATTGTCGGAGAAGTTTTTCGCAGATATTCTAGGAGATTTTTGGCTGAAATTCCAAGACAATCAAAATAAAAAAAAACGCCCAAGAAGTAGTGCGAATTATTTCCACTAAAGTGTTGTCGGAATTCATACACTTGAACTTTTAGAGGAAACTTGTTACAAATTGAAATTTGATTAAATTTGATTTTTTGATAAAGTATACACTAAAATTATTCTGCCAAATTCCCAAAGGAATTTCTTACTGAAATTCCTAAGAATATTCCATTACTGGAATTTCCCGGAAGGAATTTTTAGTACTAATTATATATATTTTTGTATTATTTTTTTGTACTACTGCAATTGCTTTTTATAACTATCCGTTTATGGTAATAAATTTGGCGTATTCAGTAATGTTCATATGATTGTCCAAGGGGCCCTCCTTAGCCGTGATGCAGTACGATGCGCTGCTTAAAGAGAAAGGACTACAAAATACTGAGAGGATGGCTGGGTTCGAATCCCGCTCCGGTCTTCCGGTTGGGAAGTTTTCTCTGACTTCCCTGGGCGCATAAAAGTATCATCGTGTTAGCCTCACGCTGATATACAAATACACAAAGTGGTAACTTGAAAGATAGAAAGCTGTAAAGGCGACAATGTCCCAGTGGGAGATGTTATGCCAATGATCGATCGACTTCCACTCTATTAATTTTTTGGATTCACGCATTGCGATAACCATTTTGATTACAGTTAGATTATCAATCAACTATAATTTGATTACTGCCAACAATCGCATATGTTATCCCATATGAATGAGGAAACCTAGCACTGATATACGATATGTGCTGTATTACAGGTGCTCGTGCCAAACCCTAACCACGAACATGCAGCGCTCTTTTTGAAAGCGAAACTCTCAAGCGAAAACTCAACTATCCTAAAAAGAGAAGAATTGAATAAAACTTCTCATTGCCTCCGATAAGATATGCTGCTGATTAGATTAGCGAGAAACATTATAAATATGGAACCTATGAGTTTAATTTCACGAAACTGATGACGAGAAATAAAATCCACCAAGTTTTATTACCCATATAAAGATATCAGATTTTTCAATAAACGTGACGTCCATGCCAGTGATAAAAAAGCTATTTCATCTTATCAATGCCACCTCCACAGACCCCGTCAGACCCTGGAAATGCTTAGCATTCCCGGAAGGAATATTGTATTCGCGAGAGGCTAAAGAGGAATGAAAGCTTCATTCCTTTCTCCTGGTGATTAAGTACGCATATAATGCAACGATTCTGTCACCCATCCGTCATCATCATTAAATTCGGTCCGGTCGGTCAGCCGGCTCAGTTCTACGACCAGAAGCTGCAATCCCACGCGCTATCCACCATTGCGGCTGGCTTTAACCCGACTGCCCGCTGGATTGATTTATGGACGTGTTTCGCGGAAATCTCATTCCGAACGGAACCGCATCGACGACGACGACACCAGCTGGATAATGGCACTGACGTGACTGATCGCATAGAGGCGACAACAAGAGTATGGCAGTGCAGCGGAAGTGCGGCTTGATACACTGAATTAATTACGGGAATATACCAATGCAATGGAGTAAAAGTGCGACATTCGTCTCGTCGGTTTGAAATGTTTGCGAGAGCTGAGATTAGAAGTAAATTGATTTAAACTCGGCGGAATACCGGGTATCTCTCATTTCATAACCAACGCAGTACTGATGGAGGTGAATTTATATGGAAGGCCCAGCTGGATGATGTATTTGCGAAAATGCATCGATTAAACTTCAAAAAGCAATAGACAGGATTATTGTAGGTACGGTGGAATAACAAGAAAAAGATTTATGGTAGCACTGGAACTTGGCGTGCTTTTCAACTTAGTATTCTATGAGCATTTTCTCCATATTTAGTTAAAATTATTATTACTATTACTCCAAGCTTTATCTTTGAGAAATTAGTTGAAAGCTTTTTCCTATGTCCGCCATTGCATGTGATGTATGTATCTCATTGTGTGGCCAGTACAATGCATACCAATTACACATATTCCCAGGGAAGTCGAGAATGTGTTTCCAACCCCGAAAACATCCCTAGACCGGACCGAGAATCAAAAAGAGCTGCACGCCGTCTTCGGATTGGCAATCCTAGGCTTTGCTCGCAAGGTTAACCACCTGGAGAGCTCGAGGTAATGGACAATTTGGTGAACATACACACCACAAATAAGTAATGAAATGTTGGAGTGCTATGACATTGTACATAAGCAGCGAATGTGATTTGTCGTAAGAAAGGCGATCTAAGTAGATAAGTTAGCAATCTATAATGAGATCATGTTTTGAAAAAAAAAATGAAAACTGGAAGCCTACAGCAAAAAAATGTGATATTATTAACATTAATTTGATGCATCATTGCCATCATTGCCTACAATAAATTGCATGTGTTATAACATCTGTTTTTAGCGATGACAATTTGTTTACAAAATAATAGCGCCGTAATTAATTAATATCACTCAATAAAACGTTAATATATTATATTTCACATAATGGCCAATAAAAACGACAGCCAGCAGGAATCTTGCTTTTGGCCGCTAGGGCAGTGTTCAGGAAATTTCACAATAGAACAAAAAAAAGCATTACTATTTTTCATTTTTGTTCTAGAAAATTATATACGTTAATCTTCTTCTCGTCGGTGTATAAAAATGAGTTTGCGTTTTCACTTTTTGAGGCAATATAACTCTCACGAAATGGATCGGATCGATTTTTCATTATTTTGATTTAGTTTAGGAATCAACTGTGTTAATACGCCATGAGGAAACTGTTCCGTTTTCCACCTCACTGAACATTTATTCATCTCATCGCTAAACAAAGAAATACAGCACCTGCTTTTTGTCAACTTTTTTTAGCTAACATGCGTGCATTATCACTGCTGAACAAGGAATCATAAAAATGAAAATCAAATCATTTTTCCATGCCGCCTTGTTTTTATGGGATGAACATAGGAGCTATGAGATGATGTTCAAGAGCGGTAACCCTTCTAACACTAGACCCTCCGCCACGGTCAGCACTACTTGACTGATCCACGCCGACACTGACACGCGTATGACACTTCTTATTTTTTTTACCGGTATGTCAAGCAAAATGTTAAACTTTTACCGAGATAAGCATCCGTGCCCCAGCAAACATGTTTTTGAAATCAGCAAATAATTTGCGAAAATCAGCTAAAAAGCGTAATTTTCGATGGAATATATCAGTTTTTTTAATTTTACTGGAAGCGCGGCTGTGCGAGATTTTTGCCCGTGCTGCAGCAATAAAAACTAAGTCAGCCTGGTACAAGGAGGTTTGCAAAATCGACGTGAAGTTGGAAAATCATTAAAATAAATAATACGGATGGAGGTTGTAAGGAAACAACATACGCAATTTGCAACGAAATTTTATGCCTTAGAGCATCACAAAACACTCCATAAATTCACTTTAGGAACGCCAAATTCAACAACAAACCCCGAAGCCCAACGCAGGGGCACGTTTTGCTAGCATTCAATACGAATTATAAATCATTGTTTTTAAAAATCAACAATTAAAGAGGCTCGAAACCCCCTCTTAAGAGGCTCAGAAGCCTATTTTCCAAGAGGCTCAGGAAGCCTTCTTTCAAAAAAACACTCGGAAGCCTCCTTTCAAGCGGTTCGAAATCCACTTTCAAGAGGCTCAGAGGCCTTCTTCCAAGAGGCTCAGGAGAGCCTCCCTTTCAAGAGGCTAGAGGCAAGAGGGCTACACAGAAGCCTTGTCTCCAAGAGAGCTCCGAGAGCCTCCCTTTCAGGAGACTTTAAGAGACTTTTAAGGGAGGCTCAGAGCCTGCTTTTAAGAAGGCTCAAGGAAGCCTCCACTTTTAATATGCTCGGAAGTCTCACTTTCAAAGAGGTTCAGAGTCTCCTTTCAAAAGGCTCCCAAACAGTCTCCAACTTTCAAGAGGCTTGGAAGCTCTCTTTTCAAGAAGCTCAGAGCAGCCTCCCTCCTCAATAGGATCGGAAGCCTCCTCTCCAAGAGGCTCCAGGAAGCCTCCTTTGAAGAAGAGGGCTCAAAGGAGAGTCTTCCTATCAAGGAGGCTTGGAAGCCTCCCCCTTTCAAGGAAGGCTCAGAAGCATCCTTTCAAGCTCAGTAGCCTTCTTTTTAAGATGCTCAGAGTCTCCTTTCAAGGAGGTTCGGAAGTCTTCTTCTTTCAAGAGGCTCAGAGTCTCTTTTCCACAAGAAGCTCCAGAGCCTCCTCTCCAATGAGGCTCAGCCTCCACTCCAAGAGGCTCCAGAAGCCTCCCCTGTCATGAGGCTCAGGCCTCATTTCAAAAGAGAGGCTCAAAGCCTGTTTCAAGAGGCTCCAGAAGCACTTCCTTTCAGAGAGCTCCAGAGCCCCTCCTTTCCAAGACGCTCGGAAGGCTTCTTTCCCTAAGCGAAGCTCAAGCCTCCCTCTCCAAGAGGCTCCAGGAAGCCTCCCTTTCAAAGAAGCTCCAGTAGCCTTCTTTTCCAAGATGCTCCGAGAAGTCTCCTTTCAGGAGGTTCGAAAGTCTTCTTTCAGAGAGCTCAGAAGCCTGCTTTTCCAAGAAGCTCAGAGCTCTCCTCTCAATGGAGCTCCACGAAACCTCCTCTCCAATAGGCTCCACAGAGCCTCCTCTCTCCAGCATGAACTCAAGCCTCCACTCCAAGAGAGCTCGAAATCTTCTATCAAGAGGCTCAGAAGTCTCCTGTCATGGGAGGCTCAGAAGTCTCCTGTCATGAGAATCTCACGGAAGCCTCCTTTCAGAGAGGCTCAGGAAGGCACTGCTTTCAAGAGGCTCAGAGCCTCCTTTCCAAGGAGAGCTCAGGCCTCCCTTTCCAAGAAGGCCTCAGAGCCTCCTTTCAAGAGGCTCAGGCCTCCTTTCAAGAGGCTCAGGAGCTCCTTTCCCCCAAAAGAGGCTCAGAGCCTCCCTTTCAGAAGGAAGGCTCAGAAGCCTCCGCTTTTCAAAGAGGCTCAGGAAGCCTCTGCTTTCAAGAGGCTCAGAAGCCTCCACTTTCAAGAGGCTCCAGGAAGCCTCACTTTCAAGGAAGGCTTCAAGCCTCTTCACAGAGAGCTCAGAAGCCTCCTTTCCCAAGAAGGCTCCAGAGCCTCCCTTTCAAGAGGCTCAAGCCTCCCTGCTCAAGAGAGCTCAAGCCTCCTTTCCAGAAGAGGCTCCAAGGAAGCAAGGCCTCCCTTTCAAGAGGCTCAGAAGCCTCCTTTCAAGAAACTCAAGAGCCTCCCTTTCAAAGAGGCTCAGAAGCCTCCTTTCAAAGGCTCAGAGCCTCCTTTCCAAAGCTCAGAGCCTCCTTTCAAGAGGCTCCGGAAGCCTCACTTTCAAGAAGAGCTCCAGAGCCTCCTTTCAAGAGGCTCAGACCTCCTTTCCAGAGGCTCCAGAAGCCTCCACTTTCAAAGAGCTCCAGAGCCTCCTTTCAAGAGGCTCCAGAAGCCTCCCTTTCAAGAAGGCTCCCCAGAAGCCTCCTTTCAAGAAGGCTCCAGAAGCCTCACTTTCCCCAGAGAGCTCGAGAGCCTGCCTTTCAAGAAAACTCAGAGCTTCCTTTCAAGAGGCTCCAGAAGCCTCCCCTTTCAAGAGGAAAGAAGCCTCACTTTCAAATACTCCAAGCCTACTGCTTTCTAAGAGGCTCAGAAGGTTCCATTCAAGAGGCTCAGAAGCCTCCCTTTAAGCAGCTTGGAATCACCTCTTTTAAGGCACGGTAAAGTCTACTTTAGAAGATGTTTGGAAGCCCAGCTTTTTTTTGAGGCTCAGAGACCTCACGTAATCTGAAAGAGGTTCGGAGAAGCATCCTTTGAGAAGACTCAGGAAGCCTCCTTTGAAGAAGCTCCAGAACTCTTCTCTCAAGAGGCTCTGAAGCCTCTTTTCAAAGGCTCAGAGCCCTTTCAAAAGGCTAAGAGCCCCCTTTCAGAGAGACTCAGAAGCCCCTTTCAAAAGGCTCAGAAGCCCCCCCCTTCAAGAAGCTCAGAAACCTCCCGCTTTCAAAAGCGCCTCAGAAGCCTCCTTTCAAGAAGCTTGGAAGGCCTCCCGTTCAAGAGCTCAATGGGAAAAGCTTCCGTTCAAGAGCTCAGAAGCCCTCCCGTTCAAAAGTCTCAGAGGCCTCCATTCAAGAAGCTCTCTGTTCACTTGAGGCTTCCAGAAGCCTCCGTTCAGAGAGGCTCAGAGCCTCCCGTTCAAGAGGGATTCAGAAGCCTCCGTTCCAAGAAGGCTCCAGGAAGCTTCCGTTCAAGAGCTTTCTCTCAAAGAGAGACTCCAGGGAGCCTCTTTTCAAAGGCTCAGGGAAGCATCCTCTCAAGAGGCTCCACGGAAGCCCCTTTCAAGAGGCTCCAGAGGAGCCTCCTAACTTTCAGAGAGCTCCAAAACCTCGCTTTCAAGAGGCTCAGAAGCCTCCGTTCAAGAGGCTCAAGCCCCTACAAATGCTAGAAGCCCCCTTTCAAGAGGCTCAGAAGCCTCCTTTCAAGAGGCTCCAGAAGCCTCCTTTCTAGAGGCTCAGAGCCTCCTTTCAAGAGGCTCAGAGCCCCCTTTCAAGAGGCTCCAGAGCCTCACTTTCACGAGGAGCTCAGAAGCCTCCCTTTCCAAGAAGGCTAAGGAAACCTCCATTCAAGAAGCCTCTGTTCCAAAAGAAACTCAGGAAGCCTCCGTTCAATAGGCTCAAGAGTCTCACGCGTTCAAGAGGGATTCAGAAGCCTGCAAATTCAAGAAGGCTCCAGAGCTTTTGTTCAAAACTTTCTCTCAAAGAGGCTCAGGAAGCCTCTTTTCAAAGGCTCAAGAGCTTGTCCTTTCAAGAAGGCTCAGAAGCCCCCTTTCCTAAGGGGCTCGAAACCTCCTTTCAAGAGGCTCAGAGAGCCTCCGTTCAAGAGGCTCAGGAGCCTCCGTTCAAGAGAGCTTGGAAGCCTCCTTTCAAGAAGTTCAGAGCCTCCTTTCAAGAGGCATGGAAGTCTCTTTTCAAGAGGCTCCAGGAAGCCTCTTCTCAAGAAGCTCCAGGAAGCCTCCCATTTCCAAAGAGGCTCAGGAAGCTTCCTTTCAAGAAGGCTCAGTAGCTCTCTTCGCTTTCAAGTGGCTCAGTAGCCTCCTTTCAAGAGGCTCAGTAACCTCCTTTCACCTTTCAAGAGAGCTCAGTAGCACCTCCTTTCAAGAGGACTCCAGTAGCCTCCTCCCTTTCGAAGGCTCCAGAGCCTCTTTTCAAAGAGGCTCCAGGAAGCCTCCCCTTTCCAAGAGAGCTCAGAAGCCTCCTTTCAAGAAGAGCTCCAGAGCCTCCTTTCAAGAGGCTCAGAAGCCTCCTTTCAAGAGGCTCAAATAGCACTCTTTTTCAAAAGAGAAAACTCAGGAAGCCTCCTCTCCAGCAATAGGCTCAGAGCCTCCTCTCCAATAGGCTCCAGAAGCCTCCTCTCAATAGACTCCAAGCCTCCCCTCCAAAGAGGGGCTCAGAAATCTTCTATCAAGGGGCTCAGAGAGCTCTCCTGTCATGAGGCTCAGGAAGTCTCCCTGTCATGAGGCTCCAGGCCTCCCTTTCCAAGAGGCTCAGAAGCACTCCCTTTCAAGAACTCAGAGCCTCGCTTTCAAGAAGGCTCAGAGCCTCCTTTCAGAGAGGCTCCAGAGCCTCCCTTTCAAGAGGAAGGCTCAGAAGCCACTCCCTTTCAGAGAGGCTCAGAAGCCTCCTTTCAAAGAGGCTCCCTGGAAGCCTCCTTTCAAAGGAGGCTCCAGAAGCCTCCTTTCAAGGAGAGCTCAGGTATCCTCCTTTCAAAGAGGCTCCAGGAAGCCTCCCTTTCCAAAGAGGCTCAGGCCTCGCTTTCAAGAGGCTCCAGAGCCTCCTTTCAAGAAGGCTCAGGAAGCCTCCCTTTCAGAGAGCTCGGAAGCCTCCCTTTCAAGAAGCTCAGGAAGCCTCCTTTCAAAGAGCTCGAAGCTCAGCCTCCTTTCAAAGAGGCTCCAGAGCCTCCTTTCCAAGAGGCTCCAGTAGCCTCCTTTCAAGGAGAGCTCAGAAGCCTCCTTTCCAAGAAACATAACGCCAACTGCACTCGACTCCTGGAAACTTCTGGATCAGAAGTAATGTGAAGATTTTTTCAAGTTCGTTTTATTTGGTAGGCTCAGAGCGTGTATAACGCTTTACGTTTACAGCCACGTTTTTGTGATATGTATGTACGAAATCGACATAATCTTTATTATTAAATTAGTAAAGAGAAAATAAGCCAACGTACTCGTGGTGAAATGGAAATGGAAGGAAATGCATATAGACCGGTCATCGGACCGGATAAGTCTACACACCGTATCAGGGATGACAACAGCCAACGATGCATAAACTTCGCAGCCTCCACGCAGGAATGAGTAGTCAAGCACCTTGCTTCCCCGCAAAAAATATCCACAAGGCCACATGGAGATCCTGCCTAACCAAGAAACGGAAAACCAAATCGATCACGTTCCTAATCGACGGTAAATTCTTCTCCGACATGCACGAATGTCACGCACTTTACCGCAGTGCGAATAATTGAATCCGACCACTACCTCGTTGCGAGTAATGCACTGCGCTCAAAACTCTCGACAGGTGTACAACACGGCACGTCGAAAGTCGAACGCCGCAACAACATTGAGCGGCTACAAGAACCCAGTGAGCACTTCAGCCAGAATACGCACAGCAGCAGCTGGAAGTAGCACTTCCAACCCCTGGAAGAGCAGCTGGGCTGCAGCATCTCTTGAAAGAATGGCTGGAGATATTCGATCCGCCATTCGGTATTATTTTCCCGCAACCGCGCTACACTGGGCACGGTGCCCCGGATCAGAGAACGGCGACTGAGTATGACGGCGAATGTGAGCGGTTAGTGGAAGAGAAGAATGCAGCATGGGCAGAGATTGCTGCAACACCGCACGAGGGCGAACGAGGCACTGATATAAACAGGCGCGGAACAGACAAAACTCCAGTTTTCCGGAGGAAAAAAGAAACGCCAGCAGGTAGATCGAGACCGTGAAGAAACGGAGCAACTTTGTACCGCGCTAATAACACACGAAAGTTCTGCATGCAGAAGTTAAACTACGGTTCACGTAAAAAGGGCCACGTGCCACAATGACCTGATAATGTAAGGAGACATAAGCAAGAACCTTCACTTACGAACTGAGCGTGAGGTGATCCAAAGGTGGCGGCAGCACTACAGAAGAGCACCTGAATTGGCGATGTGGCAGACGAAGATGGCGGTATAGTGATGGACCTGGGAAGGAAACGCAGCGCAGGACATAATTCCCTACCGGCTCCGGATCTCCAGGAAATCAGGGAGAGATTGGCCGGCTATGAAGAACAACAAAGCCCTGGGGTTGACCAACTACCAGGAGAGCTATTTAAAACACGGTGGTGAGGCACTGGTTATGGCGCGCCACTGGGTCATTACCAAGATTTGGGAGGAGGAAGTTTTGCCGCAGGAAGGTGGATGGAAGGTGTCATTGTGTCCCATCTACAAAAAGGGCGATAAAAGCTGGATTGGTAGCAACTACCGCGCAATCACGTACTTTGCTGAACGCCGCCTACAAAGGTACTCTCCCAAATTTTATGCCGTCGACTAGCACCAGCACCACTGCAAGGGAGTTCGTTAGAAGGGCAGTACCAGGCGGGTTTTATGGAGCCGTTGCTAACGCTCCACCACGGACCAGGTGTTCGCCGATTAGCAAGTGACTGCAGGAAATGCCGCACTTGAGAGCTAGCAACGTGCCCACATCATCTATTCATCGACTTCAAAGCCGCATAATGCAATGCACAATCGATCAGGACCAGCTACTGGCAGCTAATGCACGAGAACACGGTTTTCGGATAAAGCTTAGGCTGGTTGGTCAAAGCGACAGCGATGGATCGGGTGATGTGCGTAGTTCGAGGATTTCGAGGGGCATTCTCGAGGTCCCTTCGAAACCCGCAGAGAGGTTACGGAAAGGTGATGGTCTTTCGTGTTTATGCTATTCAGCATCGCTTTGGAAGGGGTAATACGAAAGAGCAGGGATTAACACGAGTGGTGACAATTTTCAATACGGAGTCCGTCCAGCTATTTGGTTTCGCCGACGACACTAAGATATTATGGCACGTAACTTTGAGAAGATGGAGAAGCCTACATCAGACTTTAGAAGAGGAAGCTAAGCCGGGATCGGACTGACGTCATCAACACGTCGAAGACAGAAGTACACATGATAAGGCAGAAGGTTCAGAGAGAAGACAATGCTTGAAAGGCCACCCACCGCGAGTTTGCATCCCAGGTGCCCGGATGAAATCGAAAAGGTGAGTAGAAGAATTCAATGATTACTTATTGCCAGGCTCCACTGTTCGTGAGCAGCCGAGAAAAGCTGACACCAGCAGAGAAATTCAGGAGACACGCATAACGTGGCTGGGGAAATCGGCATGCGTACTTTGGACTCCCGCAAGACGCTCCGATCAGATAGAGGGAGTTCGCCGCCGTACCAACGACCTTGACAATCCTACGAAAACGCTAATTAGACCGGTAGTTCTCTTACGGCGGACACGGAGACCTGGACGATGCTCGTTGAGGGACCAACGCGCACTAGGAGTTTTCGAAAGGAGAGAAGTGTTGCGTACTATCTTTGAGCTGGGAGTGCAGATGAGTGGACCCGGTGCGTGGAGGAGGCGAATGAACCACGAGTTGAATCAGCTGTTGGGAGAACCATCCATCATTCACCGCAAGAAATCGGACACGACTGCGATGGGCCGGGCACATGTAGCCAGAATGTCGGACAATAACCCGGTGAAAATGGTTCTCGACAACGATCCGACGGGCACAAAGAAGGCGAGGTGCGCGCAGCGAGGCAAGGTGGATCGATCAGGTGGAGAGATGACTTGCAGGACCCTCCGTAGAACTGCGTGGTTGGCGACGATAGCAGCCATGGACCGAGCCGAATGGAGAAGACTGCTTATATACCGCACAGGCCACTCCGGCGCTTAGTCTGAATAAATAAAAAATAATAATACTCGTGGTGACTCGAGGAGTTGGGTTTACAATGTTTAAGGATGAACGGGGCTTGGGATTCAGGAATCAGGGAATCCATCATAATCAAGGAATTTCCAGCAGCTCATCCCGGTCATTTGGCTTCAGGGACAATGTACGGTGTGTCTTCGTGCTCGAAGAATGGATTCGAATGGGAGCATCTTCAGGACCGTGCCAGGCTTGAGCTACGGCGCTCTACAGGACAGAAAGATGAAGAACAAAACCAAAAAGAACAACTTTGAAAGAAAAGAAAAAACAAAAGTATTGAGACTTGTATGTCAAGAGAGAATAAAGAAAACGCTACTCCGTAAATGGCTTGCACATATAAGATCACATCACGATCCCCAGAATACCTCTTATCTCCTGGAAGGGTTGTTTACCTCAGGCCACTAGAATATCCAATAGTCGCTCTCTGGGAGGCGCCATTTTCCGAGCAGAAAAACTACGTGATCGATGTCATCATCAACTTGGCTCCACACCTACATAAGTTGCTATTGACAAGGTTTGTATTTCTGTACAGATTTGCGTTTAGTATGAATAGTGATTGGACATAAGACATGGAGAATACTCGACATCACGCCAATGATAGCCTCGACTCGAAGGTCCGGTAATGTGAGGAGTTATTTGTATGAAATTTGAGCAATGTGAGAACATGGGGTTAAATAAGCAAGACCTCAATTCCCCACATCGTACACAGTAGACAGTAGCTCACATAACACGATTTTTGGCAAAGAATTTGATGCTAAATGTGTTTATCACTATGTTTTGTTGATTATTTTGAAATTCCAGACGACTGAATTACATAACCATACATAAGCTTCGTACAGTGAACTTAACCTTAGACCAAACCCTATGATACTAATAGCAAGACTTTTGTTTCACTGTTGTGTTTTTTTTAAAAGACGGAGATCCTGTTGCATGTGACTGTGATCAAATGGACGATGAGCCTCTCCACAGAACTTAACCAGACTTAGATTTTAATTGTTTTGAGTAAATTTAAATAATTCGAGCTTTAGCACTGAAGCCTTAGCAACAAAATACCCAATCGCTTGTCTGATATTTTATTATCCTCCGGAAGGAGAACACTTGACCAATACAGCACTAGCGTTGAAAAGCATGGATTTGATCCTAATAGTAATAAGGCAAACTGTCTGTAATTCAATTTTTTTTTGTTTTCGCTCAAAGATCCCTTCTATTTTAAAAAGCAGCAACCCTGTGTTTCAAATAACTTGCATTTTATTTTCTAATTTTCACTTTTGGTCACTCAAAATCCCATTCACTGTGAGATAAAACAATTACCTTCTTTACAGCGAAGAAGCATGCAGATTGTTGAACAGTAGACCGACAACGATGTAAAAGGTGGTCGGTTTTCAATTTGCTCTTCGAAGCATCACTTATACGCGCCACGCCCGCCACTCCCACCGGCAGCAGGCAACCCAACGAACGACTGGCGACGGGACTGCGACGAAGAAGATAATTCAACGCAAGAACGCGAACGTTGTCTTGTCGATGGCCAGCGGCGCGCTGTAATGCTGGCGTAGCAGCAGCAGCTTCCGAAACCCTGATGACGAACGGGTGTATACATAGTTTGCGGCTCTACGGGTCAGCGCGCCCCGAAGGAAGAAAGCATGCGCAGAATGCCGCGTTTCGGGCAACATTAACATGATGCTTACCTCTTACCGTCCTGTTGGTTCATTATCGCTTTGCTGCGGAGCGTGGCGCGATGTTCCACTTATTGCGGTGGGTTGGGCCCCGTCGATGGGACAGTGATGGCGATAATAGAGGGTGGGACCCGATCACGTGGTAGATTGTCACGGGGTTATCGACGACTATCGGAATCCAATTCGTAAACAGTTTCGGTAATAGCGGGTGCTTTTGTGGAGGGTGGGAAGAGGAGATCCTTAACGGAAATTGATGTTACGCTGTTCTATCGTCGTCGTTTCTTCCCGAACTCTGGATTGGATGGACTTTCCGGCATCCTCGTCTTCTTATTATCACGACATATCCAGTATCGTATCGTGATAGTATTACTTCGGTACATAAGATATGGTACCCATGGAATGCTCAGTGACTGGAATGTTGACTTTTCGATGATGATAGACGTACTGGGGAAGTTTGGTCGTTTGTCATAATCACCCATATTTATAGGAGTTAATCAGTACTATCATTTAATTCCCCCACTGGATTGTAATGTAACTTTACAGAGCTCAACAGAAGTCGAGTTCAAATACAAGACAGAAATACAGTATCTATAAAATTACAATCAAGTGATGGTAAAATAAAGTGGATAAATACGTAACTCGTTTTATGACAAGATCAAATAAATGTTTTAATTATTTTATGGGTTTTGATACAACATTTTTACATTGATTGCTCCAACATTTTCAGAAACCAGCTCGACGAATCTATATATGTATGTCTGTACATATCAATTGATCCTCTAAAGATTGCAATTGATTATTGAGAATTGATAACCCTAAAACCTAATTTACTATTTACGAGTTAATTACCTAACGCCTCAATTGAATTTTTTGATTGCTGGATGGTAATGGTATGATGAACATCGATGGAAAAAAAGTATGTGGGGGAACGGTTCTGTACTTCATCTCACTTAGCTCCTATTTCCATCCCATCAAAAACAAAAGCAATACAGGAAAGGAATTTGGTTTTGTTTATTATTTTGTGATTTTTCTCAGCAGTGAGCACGCATGTTGACAAAAAGAAGCGACGAAATTGGTGCCGTATTTCTTTGTTTAGCGATGAGATGGATATATGTGCAGTAAGATTGATATCGGAACGAAGTTCCCTAATTAGAAGTGATTACCTAATAACAAAAGTTTTTTTAGACTTTGTCTATTCTAGCTTACTTTTTATTTTGTAGCTTGCACAATCTGATTACATGTCAAGCGACAATTATGCTTAAGAACATTATGCCAACTAACGACTTCATGTCACACTGGTACAATTAATCGTACCACAATTTCTCTCAAATCGACAGCAAGCTGTCAACCTGTCCATTCTAGTTCAGCAGTTTTACCTCACCGCTGCTGCAGAGCACAATTGCTGCCATATACGCTTCTTGGTTCGACCATTGGAACCGAAGCCTTATAGCAAACTGCGTCTTTCATTACTTCTATGGGGTACAACTCCATTTGGGGACCAGGGTGGCAGTTTTGCCATATTACGACCATCGTCTCTCATAATAATGGAATTGAAGATAAATTGGAAAATTAAGATACCATGCCCCAGTTGATGTGACCGAGTGTACTTTTCATCTCATCGTTAGAAATGGGTTTTTTACAAATGTATCAATGTTGAAGACATCATGTGGTTTTCCGGTAGCAATGATTGTCAGATTTGCACAAGCAGAAGTGATTGGTTGGTTGTCAACAAATCAAATTCATTCTGGTGCCATTTTTTGCCTTGGTTGTCCAACTAAGTTATACCAATTAAAGGCTATCAGTTCACTCTAAAAACAATTGTTTTATAAATCCCATACTGCCGTAATCAGAAAAATTGACGTAACCACCATTTACAACAAGCATAATTTCCATTTTTCTGTTAAAGAGCTCGATGAGTAGTACTCGTAAACACCATTTTTGGAAAATGGCGTATACGTCACTTTTTCAGATTACGGCAGCACAGTGTTATATACCAATCGACCTTTCATATAGAAATCCTTAACCGATTTTCTAACAAATTCTCATTCGACATGCACGGGAAAAAGTTGATCACAATTGAACTTAATAACAATGGGCCGTTGCGTTTAAAGTTATGAAGAAAATGGTACATCGAACCTGATCAGCTGCGCTCCACGCCGTTCAAGCCGTAATGGCGGATGCTATAAATTATTTGCCTAACTTCTTCCCCGACACTGAACTGGAATTTCCGTCCAAGCAAACATAGATTTTACGTTACCAATAACAGCCGATTTGTTATTTGTTTTTCACCAACAAAACAACTGTGTGGAAAATACAGGATTATTTTTACAAATTTTCATTTGTTTCTTTTATATTACTATATTTTATTCATTTCAGATACTTTCCATCTTTAAAAATCTCAGAACTCATGGCGATTTACCTGCTTGATGGGTAGTGAATCGAAGTGAACGTGGTAATATTTGAAAACACAAAGGACAAACATATATGCAACATGGAAATAATAATAAAAACGTACTACAATCATATTACTTCAAAGTTTGCTAGACATTTTATAGATCTGAAAGTAAATAGCCTCAAGAGGCGCTTAATTCCAACTGTTCACTAGAATGCACTGTTTATCTACGCAGATTCCTTTGAACTTCTTTAGCACAGGCATTGAAAAATCAGATCATGAGAAAAAATCAGCTAAATTCATGCCAACTTGATGTTCTTCTGGAAGACCCTAATAGCTGATGCTTTAGATCGTTGAAATTTGGCGTTCGTTGATTCAATGTTTAAAGATCTTCATCGCTCACCAATGGAGACAACTGGGCGAGGCAAGTCGCTTGGTAACCTAACAATGAGTGTTGTTAACCACACGGTGTTAGGAAAATCTTTTCAGATATTAGGAAAATTAAGTCCGCTATGAGAATGGAACTCCGGATACACTGCATGGGGAGGCTTCGATGGCTTTCTCCTCCATCCCAGCAACTTGAAAGCAGAGTAAATAAAGCAGAACACCTGATGTGTTTTTGGTTTTATTACTAAAGCCGCGAAGCGTAATACAAAATGCTCAGTCGTAGCTTCCCTGGATACCATACCAAGTTTGGCTTGGCGAACCCTGTCGCTTGTTGTTTACGCAGCAACGATCGCTCATAATCGTTGTTTGGTATCCATCTGAGCAAGGCTGTTAACTCACTGGCATTGGATGCTATGGTTGATTAGATCAATGCTCGTCCGCTTCACTCACGCTTCACAATGCCTGTGACTAGCACCGGCAACACTCACCCGCGTGGTGTTTCGTCCAATTCAATTCCTAAAAGATTTCTTTTCTCAACGGACTATGTCGAAATATTTAAATCTAGGATATGTACCTACAAGATTAAATGAACTTGTGGTTTGAGTTTTCGGCT
>NW_026941873.1:0-22689 GCF_024139115.2 Armigeres subalbatus
CGGTCTCGAAAAATGGGTTAAATATTTACCGGACTGATGGCAGGCATGTGGTCGGCGCAGAGCAAGATGGGCGGTGTTGGTATATCCGCCGGACCACTGACCTTGAGTGAAAATGATTGAATCAGGGTTCAAGAGGAGATGGGTATGTAAATTGTACTTTTTGAGTCGCAGTCTGTTGTTGCTAAGGTTGTTGTTGTGATGCTCTGATGATGAGCACCGTTTGCCCGTCCAAGCCGTTCTGTGCTGAGTCATTTATGAAAAATAATAGCATCTGTGTTGATCGGTGAGGCCCTCATGATCGTAAATCGACTCATCCGTTGATGCGCGGTAAATGGCGACGATCGAAACCTATTGACTGGGTAACTTGATTGATGATAGTGGTATTTCTGTTACTCTGCGATAAATGGATCTGTCTGTATTGACGAAGCGTTACATGATTGATCTGCCTCGTCCTTAGAATGTGTTTTGCTAAGTTCCCCAGAGGTGAGCCAGGTCAATAAGGGCAGAAAGCCTCAACAAAGATAATAATAATGTTCTATCGTAAAGCCTTTCTTTGCAAGCATGGTTCTCTACTGGCTATTAAACATCACTATGGAATAGTACACATGCAGCATTAGTGCAGCTTGTCTGAAAAGTTGGCAATGCTTGCTGACGCTTTAGGCAAACTGATAGAAGCCTGAGCCTCAAGCTTCCCCCTAAGTCAGCAGATAATTCTTGAACTGAACAAACATCATTGACAGCAGGTGAGCCATGGTGCGCTGATTGTATCTCGAGTGTCTAATTGCAATATTTTATTACTCTGACATCCACTAACTGGTTAACCCTTCCGTTACACAACCTCCTTTGAAAACAAAAGTACCAAAATCTTTTTAAAGTAACTCTTTTGTCTTTTTTAACATTTTTTATCAAAACTTTCTACTCAATAATAGAAGATTCCAGGATTCGTCACTTGGTTCCGGAGTTAATCCGGATTTAAAATGGATGTTCAAAATTCAATCTTGGGAAATAAGTTAAACACATCATGCAGCACATCAAACTTTATGATTTCAAACGTTGTTGCCTTCTATGATAGTTTTGTACTTCCTAGACCGTATTTGAACCAATCGGAGCCGGTAAACGGATTAAACGATTATCGGTTCAAGGGCCAATCTTGAGAAGCAAGTAAAATCCATCTGCGGCATACCAAACTTCATTATTTTAAAAGTTATGGCATTCTATGTTAGTTTTGTATCTCCTGGGCCGTAGTTGAACCGATTGGAACCGGTAAACGGATTTATCGAGTACCGGTTCAAATGTCAATCTTGAGAAATAAGTAAAACATATCATGTGGCACATTAAACTTCATAATTTCAGAAGTTAAGGGATGTACACTTAGTGCACAAGGCAACCACATTCTCCACGTGGAATGCTTTAACAAAATATATATCCAAAACAAACTTTAGGTGTGGTCTCGAATTAGCAATGGCTATTTAATTTATGTGTGGTCTCATATAGATTATATTAGGTGAAGCTATTGCAAAAATTTATAACGAAGGACATACATATCTTATATAGATATTTCTTGGCAGTGTAGTATTAGTTTTGGGGCAGCTGGTGGATTCGCGGTTTATTGAGGTTAGATGCCAATACAATAACACAGTAGAAAAGGAAAGGACTAGGGTACTTAAGCTAATTTCGATGCTGATGTTCATGAAGTTGACATTCCTCGCGATGTTTCACATCTGTGTAGGGTTCTGTATCACACTCTTAGCTAGTGAAGGAATTTATGAGCACCTTTTATTCATATTGCGATGACTAAGCAAGGATTTGACAGATGAACGGATGAACGGATGATGACGGAGAGTGTGGAGAGCCAGGTGGAGGCCAGGAGGCGGATGGAAAAGACATCGAACAGGGACAGTGACGCGGCATCAGGATGAGTGCGTGAATAGAAATCTTACACGAGTTGTGAAGTTGTGTGAAAGGAAATAAATACACGGTAAAAAATCAACACGCTCAATTTAACTGTTCCATCTATTGAATGATCAACTTTAAAATCACTATTATTGAAAATGATATTCCTTTGATTTGGAAGTGGTGTCACACCTTTCACAAATGTGTTTAATGCAGACAATTCCATAACATCAATGACTGCTGATTAAAGTGCTACCTACTAGATGTTGAAATGATTAGCATCTTTCGATCAGCACCAATAATGTGTCTCCACTAAAATTGAGCATGCTAAAGCAATTGAATCTAGAGGTTCAAGGGCTATTGATTCAAGAGTGGAGCGATATTATGTTTCTTCAAAATAGATGACAGTTCTTTCATCTTGTTCTTACTTATTCCACAAGGTATTTCAAGTGTGAGATGGAGTCATGTTAAGACGAAGGACTTTCAAGAAAAGTTGGGCGTTATTCAAATCTGAGCTGAGGTAATTCTATTTTTTTTTATTTTGTTGTTTTATATTCAAAACATTGTGCACGTCAAATGGAAGTGGTGGTCTTTGAATGCGACGAGCTCAGCTATTGATATTGATTTGATTCCAAAGTAGTGCGTATTCAAATGCTGAACAGTTCGCATTGACGTATATATTTTTTACCGTGTAGAGTACAACCCAACATTTGGCGACGAGCGGGAACACCAAAAAAAGGAAAATTGTAAGTAAGGTGAATGCAAATTATTTTGAAATTGGTGATTTTAGCCTCGATTGAATGATAATCAAAATGGCGGTTTATAGGTTAGGGTTGATGGAAAGATGTGAAATGGAGATTCTGATAAAGTTTGATGTGTTGATGGATTGAGGTAAGATGTATAAGTATGTAGGACTACAAATAGATTGATTACTAAATTAAGTCAAATTGGCTTCCTAAAGAAAAACAAAGGGTACTTTTGCGAATAGTGTTTTCATATGAATGACGTTGTGACGAATCGCCGCAGGGAGCTGCGTTTTCTTCAGTGCAGGAGAGCCTGAACCAATGTTACTTACTGTAGCAGGGAGCCACGCGTTTCAGTGCAGAGCTACGCTGTGTTTTAGCGCAGGAGCGGGTAAAACAGGAAGCTGTTTGCTAAATCTATGCTTCAGTGCAGGAGCCTCGAAGTAATGTCGTTTGCTCGTAGTAACTGAGATACGTCGCACTTCAGGGCAGTGAAGCCAGAAACAACAAGTTGCTGTATTGCTGTTGGGAGCTAAGTTTTGCTTCAATGCAGTGTCTGGATTCTGAATTTGCAAACCAGGCAGTAGGGGCTACATGTTGTGTTTCTGTGAAGAGAATCTGAAACAATGTTACAATACCACAGTAGAGAGCTATATAGCACTTTACCGCCGTTGACGCTTAAATGTCAAGATATGTTACCTTAATATCATTTTGAGGATTTGATGTTCAATGTCATAATTTGATACGCCGTATTTTCGAAAACATTTTGTCAAAACAGAGGCTCTTTATTCTAGAAAACTAGAAAAATGTGGAAGTCAATTTTGTCACATCGAAACAAAATGGACGGTGCATACTCTAAGTCACACCGAACAAATGGACGGTTATTTGTCACACTCAAAATTGCAGGAGAGATAATAATCACGTTACAAAGATATTAAGCATAGCACTGCGTGATGTGTCCTGAGTGTCGTGACCCGGACGAGGTTTTCAAAGTGCTTCCGAACGTTCGTCGCAAACAATACTCAGCAAACTGAACTCTTTTATCGATTCGTTCCACAATGAACGAAAAAACTGGTAACACCTTTATGTTACTTGGCAGTGAGCATGAGCAGCACTATACATGATTGATCAAATGGATCAATAAATGAGTTCCATCAATCGTTATACAAGGAAATAACTTGTGGTATTTTGTAATAACCTCATTCTTATCTTTATTCACTACATTCTTTCCTCCTCTACTCTGGAGATGTAATTAAACTTAAAATATCGTATATAGCTTGGAAGAAATATCATTATTCTATTCCTTTTAAACACAATATTAGTAATCTCCCTTTTCAAGAATTCAAGAAAAATATGTTAAACGACTTCCTATATAATCCTAACCTAATTCAAACTTGTATTCAAAACCAAGACCAATCAAAATCAAATTCGAAATACAATCCAGATTAAATTTATTTTCAATCCAAATCTAATCCAAATTCAATCCAAATCCCAACCAAATTCAATTTAGATTTGTTCGCGACAAATTCAATTTAAAACCCATAATCAATCCGACTCAATCCAACCAATAAAATCAATCCAGATTTAATTTTAATCCAATCCAAAACCAATCAAAATCCAAATCCAGTCTAAAAACAATCCAAATTCAATCCACATCCAATCTAAATACAAACCAAATACAATTTAAATGCAATCCAAATCTAACCCAAAGCCGATCCGCATCCAATCCAAATCCATTCCAAATTTAATGCAACTCCAATCTAAATCCTACTCAAAACCAACCGAATTGAATCCAACCCAAATCCAATCCGAAATCAATCCGAACAATCCAAATCCAATCCGTATCTAATCCAAATACAATCCAGATCTGTTCCGAATTCCAACCAAATACGATTCGAATCCAAATCCACTCACAATTCAATCCAAGTTTAATCCAAATCCAATTCACAACCAATCTAAATTTGAATCCAATCCAAATTCGATCCGAAACTATTTGATATCCAATTCCGTACCTAAATTCAATCCAAAATCAAATCAAATCCAATTTCTAACCCATATGAATCAAAATCCATTCCAAATCAACTCATAATCCAATCCCAATTCAATCAAATTTTAATCCAAATCTAATTCAAATCCAATCCAAATCCAAATCAAATCAAATTTCCAACCAATATGATTTCAACCAAAACCATATTCAATCCAAATACGATCCGAATCCATCCCAAATCCACCATAATCCAATCCCAATTCAATCCAATTTTAATCCAAATCTAATTCAGAACCAATCTAAATCCAATCCAAACTGATCCCAAAACTATCCAAATTCAATCCGAATCCAACCCAAAACCAATCCAAAAACAAATCAAATCCAATTTCGAACCAATGTAAATTCAAACCAATCCAAATCCGATCCGAAACCATTTGATATCCAATTCGAACCAGTCTAAATCCAAATCCAAAACAAAATTAAATCCAATTTCTAACAAATTTTAATCCAAATCCAATCCATATTCAATCCAAACCGAATCCATTCCAAATTCACCTACAATCCAATCCCAATTCAATCCAATTTTAATTCAAATGTAATTCAGAACCAATCTAAATCCAATCCAAATCCGATCCTAAAACAATCCAAATTCAATCCGAATCCAGCTCAAATCAAATCCAATTTCGAACTAATCTAAATTCAAATCCAATCCAAATCCGATCCGAAACCTTTAGATATCCAATTCCGAACCCGTCCAAATCCAAATCCAAAAGAAAATAAATCCAATTTGTCACTAATATGAAGTTATGGAAACTCATATGTGAATATGTACGTTATGTGGAAGATATTGATTTGAAAAATGTATTGGAGGTAACCACTTTCCCTTCGATGGGACTCGAACCCATGACCCTACAGTACGCTAGACTGGTGCTTTAACCAACTAAGCTACGAAGGACCTCCGTCGGCCTTCGCAACCTAGCGGCTACTGAACGAGCTCGAGATTCCCAAATTGGACGCATAGTCAAATCACTCGCAATCCATTTATCAAGCCAATACTTCCACATGTGTATTGTACACATCCACATTAGAGGAGCGTGAGTATTTAGAATGTCTGGCGGCTATACACATTCTTCATCAGCAACGGTACTGATCAAGTGAGGTTGTGTGCTGTGCTGTTTGCCAGTCGGTCGTCAAGCCAGACCAAGAGCACGCACTGCATCAACGTTCGGGATTCAATTTCACTTGACGCAATTTATCTTTGTTACGATCTGTTAAAACTATTGCATCGCAATTTATCGCTGTAATACTTACATATCGCCATTAGAGCGTGAGTATTTAGAATGTCTGGCGGCTATACACATTCTTCATCAGCAACGGTACTGATCAAGTGAGGTTGTGTAAGCTATTTGCCAGTCGGTCGTCAAGCTCAGACCCGACCGCATTGCGTAGCCGCGGTGTATAGCCGCCAGACATTCTAAATACTCACGCTCCTCTAATGTGGACGTGTACAATACACATGTGGAAGTATTGGCTTGATAAATGGATTGCGAGTGATTTGACTATGCGTCCAATTTGGGAATCTCGAGCTCGTTCAGTAGCCGCTAGGTTGCGAAGGCCGACGGAGGTCCTTCGTAGCTTAGTTGGTTAAAGCACCAGTCTAGCGTACTGTAGGGTCATGGGTTCGAGTCCCATCGAAGGGAAAGTGGTTACCTCCAATACATTTTTCAAATCAATATCTTCCACATAACGTACATATTCACATATGAGTTTCCATAACATTGTAAATTAACGTCCAAGTCGGGTGGTTTAATCCCCCGAAATGGGCAATTACCTTGATTGAACTGAACTTGAGTTGCTTGCGCTTGCCTACGCAATGCGGTCGGGTCTGAGCTGACGACCGACTGGCAAATAGCTTACACAACCTCACTTGATCAGTACCGTTGCTGATGAAGAATGTATAGCCGCCAGACATTCTAAATACTCACGCTCCTCTAATGTGGACGTGTACAATACATACGTGGAAGTATTGGCTTGATAAATGGATTGCGAGTGATTTTACTACGCGTCCAATTTGGGAATCTCCAGCTCGTTCAGTAGCTGCTAGGTTGCGAAGGCCGACGGAGGTCCTTCGTAGCTTAGTTGGTTAAAGCACCAGTCTAGCGTACTGTAGGGTCATGGGTTCGAGTCCCATCGAAGGGAAAGTGGTTACCTCCAATACATTTTTCAAATCAATATCTTCCACATAACGTACATATTCACATATGAGTTTCCATAACATTGTAAATTAACGTCCAAGTCGGGTGGTTTAATCCCCGGAAATAGGCAATTACCTTTGATTGAACTAATATGAATCCAAATCCAATTCAAATCCGATCCGAATCCATTCCAAATCTACTCATAATCCAATCCTAATTAAATTTTTATCCAAATCTAATTCAGAACCAATCCAAATCCAACCCAAACCCGATTATAAAACATTCCAAATTCAATCCGAATCCAACCCAAATCAAATCCAATTCCGAACCAATCTAAATTCAAATCCAATCAAAATCCAAATTCTTATTTAGTTTTATTTTCATCTGATCAATAATTATTTCTGTCATTTTTTGTTTTCATTCCAACATTTTTTTGGTTTTCGTTTAACAAACTCTCTTGCCTATTAGTTTCATTTATCTCATTGTGCTTTTTTTGTCCCCCGGCTTACTCCTCTGCCCTTCTGCCAGGGAGCCTACCGGGGACGCTAGCATTCACCTCTTGCTTTTTTTTTATTCTTTTTTTGCCACTTTTATTTTTTGTGCCTTTTATTTTGCACCTTTTCTTTGCCACCCGGCCTACTCCTCTGCCCTTCCGTCAGGGAGCCTACCGGGGACGTTAGCATTCTCAAGGTTTTTTTTTTACCTTGTCTTCCATTTTCTATTTTTTTTTCGAAAAACATATTTTTTTATTTACCTGATTCCGATGACACCGATTCCAACAAAAGTAGACAGGGAGCTCAACCAACTAAAAAAAACTGAATTGAATTCTACCGGCTGCGTCATTGTCGTGACCCGGACGAGGTTTTCAAGCTCGACCGTTCCAACACGAACGAAAAACCGAAAACACCTTTGCGTTACCATGGAGCACAAGATAGCACTATACACGCTGATCAAAATGGATCAATAAATGAGTTCATATCGTTACAAGGAAATAATCTCAGTGGTATTTTGCAATAACTCCTCATTCTTATCTTATTCACTACACTGAGGACCGTCCATAAAATATACCATGCATTTAGGGTCATCTACAATCCACGTGGATAGTTTAGAAGGGTGTCTGGTAATCATGCAAGGTCTTTCCCTACTTTCAGAATCTATGTGAAGGGTTGTCCATGAAAGAATAGGGGAGGTATTGTCTAGAACCTCTCCAAGTATAACGTCGTACGGCCTCTTGGGAGAAGACGATATGAAACTGTGACATAATTTAAATTTTCAAGGCCTGTAAAAAAGTGATAAAGAGGAACCCTTTAGCAAAACCAGTTTTTTTTTCTAAAACTCATAATTATTGTGACATGTTATGGCGATAAAATTTATTCAAAGTATGAAACGAGTACAAAGATTAATCAGACGCTTCTTGCTTCGTCCCAAGATCAATGAAAAACGATTTTTCCTTTTCGGTAACAACAGGTTGAACCACTTTTATTAGGGGACCGTACACTAATTACGTAAGCAATTTTTCTGGGTTTTTCAACACCCCCTCCCCCCATGTAAGATTTTTCCCATACAAATCATTTTTTGTTTATATGGACTGTAAGAAAATGGCCGACCCCCCCTCCCCCCATAGGTGCTTACGTAATTTGTGTACGATCCCTAGAGAAGTTTTCTTTTCTTCTTCAATTCCTAAAGGAGCATTTTGCCAACGTACATTTGTATCAAAAGAGGATGAATTCTTTACAACCAACTTAAATTGCTTCTTGGAAAACAACTTGCAGTATTTAAGGTCTTTACTGTTGATATTGTTTGCGTTTCCAATTTCATAACGGGCTTTTGTAAACTACACTATCTGCATGGAATCCACATACGGGCAGTGGTTTATCGTATACTCCAAAACGAACGAACTTTTTGCAAATCCACAGAAAAAACTATTTCACCTGGTAGCACTTTGTCACCATCATCTCGATAAGACAGTCGTGATTCCTTTGGACGTTAAGGATGTTGTGCATGTCCTTGTCCAGGGCAAGGAAACTACGCCACTGCCGTCAAGAATCGGTTGGTCAACCTCTAAGACCGGTAAAGGAACGTTTGCCGGCTCCGCAAACAAAACACGATCACCTGTGTCATTTTTTAAATCGAACCCGAGGAAGTCCTTTTCCGATTCCAGCCACTGGATTGTGCGTATTGGATATTCCATTTCCGGTTCCACTTCTACCGACAGCAAAAAATCACACCAAAGAAATACAATCGTCGCTCGCGAAATGTAAAAACAAATTAACAACAACTATCTCTCAGTTCACAGTGTGACAAATATGCGTACATTTTTCGCCTGGCCAGTGAATTTCGCGGCATAAGTGTCACATTCGTGTTTTGATTGAAAAACGTGGGAAAAAATAGTTGATTTTGGCAATGTTTGAGTCCGGCCCAACGAATATGAATGTTCTTCTATAGTTTATTGGGTTAAAGTTAATGAAAAAGCAAAATTTTGCGATAATAGGATGAATGTATTTTGAAACTTCAAATGGCGTTTTTCTCATTTTTCTCGTTTGTAACCTGTGAAATTTATGCCTCCGACGGCAGTTCAAAGCACAGTTAAAAAAAAAAAGCTGTAGGTAGTAGGGAACTGCCTTGTGTATCAATGACAAGTTTACTAATACTGCAGGTTGTAACAGGGAGTTGCCTTGTTTAGGAGGGCAAGACGAATCAGAAATTAGTAAATGAATATGGCTTTGTCCTACATTACAGAAAGACTGAAAAAAGAAAGTAGAATATTATTCGGTGGTTCAATTTAAGAAATCTGAACCAGCCGTTACCACCGTCAGTAACTGTTACGCCTGAGAAAAAAAAACCGTTTTGTGAGAATTTTTCTATGAAATAGGGGAACTGTTCCGATTTCCATCTCACTGTACATATATTCATCTCATCGCGAAATAAAGAAATACGGCACAAATTTCGTCGCTTCTTTTTGGTAACATGCATGATCACTGCTGAAAAAAATCACAAAAACAATAAACAAATCAAATACCTTTTCATTGCTTTGTTTTTCGTGAGACCAATATCGGAGCTATGAGATGAAGTCCAGGAGCAGTAACCCTATATCAATATGGGATTTGTAAATATATTTTCTTGGATTGATTTCCTCCGCTAAAATTTGTAAAATGATCGCTTCAGTGATCAATACCTTTTCTCTATCTGTTGTTTTCAGATGGATGAAAGCCGCCCATTACCAGTGTTTCGGTGTGAGCAAATTGAAAGTAGTAAATTAGCAAAGGAATGGCGCGAGTGGAAAGATTCCCTTGGGTTCTACTTCGACTCTTACCAGATTACCGACCAGAAAATTATGCGATCCAAAATGCTTCACTTTGGTGGGCCGCAATTGCAAAAGGTTTTCAAAAGTTTGGAGGGTACAGAGGATTTTCCCTTGGTCATGATTGAAAAACGTTGGTACGATGTTGCTATCGACAGGCTTGATGCGTACTTCAATCCCCGCAGCCAAGACGTTCTTGAGAGGCATAAACTGAGGAATATGAAGCAAGGGAATCAAGAACGTTTTGGACATTTTGTTTTACGCCTGCGGCAGCAATTGCAGGATTGTGGCCTTGAGAAGTATCAACAAGAAGTTCGGGATGTTCTTGAGGAGATTATGCTGATTGACGTCATTGTGGAAGGGTGCAACTCGCAAGAGCTGCGCCGAAAGATACTCGAAAAGGACCTAACGCTAGGAGAAATCGAGCTTTTAGGAGCATCGTTTGAGAGCGTGCGCCTGCAGGAGAAGGAATTAAAAAGTGGAATGAGTGGGGATGCTGGAAACCAAGCTGAGGCGTACAAAATAAACGCAAAAAGAAAAAGAGGTGAGCGTCAATTTGGGCGAATTGTAAAACGGTTTGCCAGCGCTCCCCACAACGTTTTCAAAAGTGGAACTGATACTGTTTGCTACGCTTGCGGACAAAAAGGGCACTTTTCGAAAGCCTCTACCTGTCCAGCGAAAGGAAAAGAATGTCACAGATGCCACAAGACTGGACACTTTGAGATAGTATGCAGAAAACGCCAATCCGACTCTACAGCCTCCTTGCTCCCCAAGAAAGTGCATACGATCGAAGATACTGATACAGATCCACAGGACGGTGTCAAGCGACCGGTTCCTACGAAGGCCGAGAAGAAGGTGTACTACACGTTTCACACAGGGAATCAAACCAATGTATTTCAATGTACAATCGGTGGAGTTGCGACAGAAGTATTTATTGACTCCGGTTCTGATGTAAACTTAATTACTCCTGAAACCTGGAAAAATATGAAGAGTCGACAGATCGTCGTTTCCAAGTGCGAGAAAGAAACCGATAAAATTCTAAAATCGTATGGCAATGATAAACCACTTTTGATCTTGGGAACTTTCGACGCAGTAGTTGAGATTGGGAAGCGATCAACTGAAGCCACATTTTTTGTTGTAAAAGATGGACAGCGAAATTTGTTGGGAGACAACACTTCGAAAAACCTCGGCATCCTGAAGATTGGACTAGAAGTAAACGAAATCACGGACACAACGAAGCTTATGAACTCACCTTTCCCCAAGATTAAGGGAGTTCAAGTTCGGGTGCACATGGATCCCAAAGTGACTCCAGTTTTCCAGTCACTACGGCGAGTACCCCTCCCTCTCGAAAATGCGGTTTCAGAGAAGCTGGATGAATTACTGAGGCGAGATATAATCGAAGCCAAAAAGGACCGGCGTCGTGGGTGTCACCATTAGTAGTGGCGAATAAGGCAAACGGAACAATAAGACTGTGCGTGGATCTAAGACGAGTCAATCAAGCCGTTATTCGCGATCGACATTCGATGCCGGTGATCGAGGACGTTCTCACCAGAGTCGGCACAGGGAAGATATGGAGTGTTTTGGACGTGATGGATGCTTTTTTTCTGCTAGAGCTCGAGGAAGAAACGAGAGACGTCACCACCTTCATCACCCATAAAGGGCTTTTTAGATTCAAACGTCTTCCGTTTTCCTTGCTGACTGCGAAGGTACTTACTGGTACCTCGACGATGTTGGAATCGAGGGCAGTACAATCGAGGAACACGATATGCGGCTAAATAAGGTACGGGAGTAAACCACAGGAGTTGTTGATTTTTCCGAAATTAAATAAACCATACAAATAAATAAACAGAACAATTATTTTTCTTAGTTTTGTTTTTAAATATCAAATTATAATTCCAGGTTCTGCAGCGGTTCAAAGAGAAAGGAGTTGTACTCAATTGGGAGAAATGTAAAATTCGGGTAACCGAATTTGAATTCCTCGGGTATGAAATTTCGCAAAGGGGAATCATGCCTTCAGAAATTAAACGGGATGCGATTATGGACTTCCGTCAGCCAGTGAATGAGAGCGAAGTTAGGAGTTTTTTAGGGTTGGCAAACTACATGGGAAAATTCATTCCGAAATTAGCTGAAATTGACGAACCACTCAGAAAACTAATTCAAAAAGGGAACAATTTTCACTGGGGTGTAGATGAGGAAAAATCATTCAAGGACATAAAATCTGCCATATGCCAGGTCGATAGTCTGGGATTCTTCAAAATGAAAGACAAAACATCTTTGTTTGCGGATGCAAGCCCGATCGCCCTGGGGGCTGTTCTTATTCAAACTGACAGCTACGGAGAATCTAGAGTTATTTGCTACGCCTCTAAGTCCCTTACTGACACCGAGAAAAGATACTGCCAGACTGAAAAAGAGGCTCTGTCGTTAGTCTGGAGTGTAGAAAAGTTCCAAACATACCTAATAGGTAGAGAGTTCAAACTTCTCACCGATTGCAAAGCTCTCACCTACTTGTTCGCCCCTGTATCTCGTCCTTGCGCACGAATCGAACGATGGGTGTTACGCCTCCAAAGTTTTAAATATACGGTAGTCCACATTCCTGGACAATCGAATATTGCAGACGTTTTCTCCCGACTTTCTACACTTGAACCAAAGTCATTTGACGAGGAAGAGGAGTTGACTGTTAGAGAGATAACATCGACCGCAGTTTCAACTTTAGCTCTAAAGTGGCAAGAAATTGTGTCTGCAAGCAAAGAGGATGCTGATACCAGGCAGGTATATGAGGCGATACATTCTGGCACACTCGACGATCTACCTTTATGCTATAGGTTAATTTCTACAGAATTATGTTTTATCGGTGACGTACTCCTACGAGGTGATCGTATTATCGTACCTCAACGTTTACGACCACGAGTTTTGCAACTAGCTCACGAAGGCCATCCTGGCATCAGAATGATGAAGAGACACTTGCGCGCTAACGTGTGGTGGCCCAAAATGGACCAAGAAATCGAACACTTCGTAAAAGCATGTCGTGGATGTATATTGGTGTCTGCACCAAATCCTTCCGAGCCTATGGTTCGAAAACAGATCGCAATCGATTTTCTAGGACCCCTTCCGGAGGGTGAGAACCTTCTAGTATGTGTTGACTACTACAGTCGATACTTAGAAGTGGTTGAAATGCAAGACATAACAACAGCTCACACCATCGAGCAGATTTTGATAATTTTCTCTCGATACGGAGATGACGGAGAGTGTGGAGAGCCAGCTCAGGAGGCGGATGGAAAAGAAATCGAACAGGGACGGTGACGCGGCATCAGGACGAATCGAACGAATAGAAATCTTACACGAGTTGTGAAGTTGTGTGAAAGGAAATAAATAGAGTACAACCCAACAATCTGTAACGGAACAAACAAACTTTGTTTGAGAGACAACAACGAGAGGAAGACATACGGAAGGGATTAACGACAGACATTCAAATGTACAACAAGGCCCGACAACACTTCCCTAATAGGCTTTGGTTGTTTTCCTCGGACCCGGAGATGTTCAGTTAGCGCAGATCTGGGGCCACGATGCTCCTCGCACGCCCACACGACATGATCAATGTCCTGATAATCCTCGCCGCAAACACAGAGATTTCCTTCCGAGAGCCCCACTCTGAAAAGATGTGCATTTAAAGTGTAGTGATTGGACATTAGACGACACATGGTTCGAATGAAGTCTCGTCCCATATTCAATTTTTTGAACCATGCGCTTCGACACCTGCGGGCGAATTGAATACAGCCATCTACCCAACTCCCTATTTGTCCATTTCTGTTGCCAGCTGTTCAAGGTTTCCTGACGAACTAATGTGAAAAATTCATCAAAGGAGATTGTCCGATCGCAAATATCACCTTCCATAGCGCCCACCTTTGCCAAAGAGTCCGCTTTCTCATTTCCCACGACCCTGGTCCAGGTTCCTAAGGAGAATGAGAAAATCTCTTATACTTATCATGTCTGTATACACTCTCGATAGGGTGCACAGCGTGAGAGACATTTTTCGTTAGCTGTTACGATAATAAACAGATTCGGGGGGCTACAACCCATGATAAAATTCTTTTAATAAGCCCCAATTGCGGGGTAAACCGGTTCTGATGATGCATTTCAACTTGTTTTACACAGCTGGGAGAAAAAATGCGGTGGGGGCTTCCGAATTCGTTGATTTCCAAATTGTAAGTGCGATAGTTTTGTTTTCATGGCTTGTTATGATTCGAAGAGGATTTTGCTTCTCTTCTATCGTTCTTCATTATCTATTGAAAGCGATTTCTGCAAACCCTGACCTGGACCAATGACTGCATCTGGTGCGCCACATAGAGCGAGAAACGTATCGGCCGGCAGTCGGAGATAATCAAGCCCAGGAACCTAATACCGGGCGCTTTGTCCTAAGGTTTCAAGGCGTCACAAAGCAAGAATATGAAAAACTTGCCATCCTTTACAGGCGATACCATGGAGTGGACGGTATTTGGTGACGAGTTCAAAGCCTGTACTGAAGAATTTCAGTCAATTGACCGTGACTATATGAGACGATTAAACAAATCGTTACAGAGAAAAGCACGAAATACTGTGGAAACCCCGTCTCCGGACAACGTGAATCAGATCCAGCGAATGCTGAAGTCAATTTTCGGTCGCATATAATGGATGGTTGTGAACAGAGTGAAAGCTCTGTATAAATCCATAGAGCGTAAAACTAAATCCTTTCGTACCTTAAGCCTGAAACTTGAGTTCAAAGCTAAAAAGTTCAGCTACGAACCGAAGCAAAAACTGATGATTATACTAAACATCAACAGTGACAACAGCGAAGAAACCTGGAAATGTTTCTTGTGGTTTGCAAGTTTTTAATGGTCTGGAGAACTGTGACCAATTTTGTGGAATTACAGCAAAATGTTAACATCAAAGTATAATTGGGACCTCTTTTTTGCCTTTCTCGTATACTAAGTATACGTAAAGGCTATATGTTCGCTCCAAAAATGAACTTTTTATAGGAGGCCCGGAGACCCATAGTGTTATATACCAATCAACTTATGTTGCATTCGACGCAGTATACTACCTCATTATTTCCTATTAAAAATTGGCCGGATCGGATCATGGGCTTGGAAGTTATGGCCAAAATACTTTTTTTCATAAAAAAGCGCGTAAAAAAGTCTAGCTCAGTTTTAATGCACTCACCCTGAACGGATTCCCTCACAACAGGCTGCATTCGACGCAGTATCCTGCCCCATTATTTCCTATTGAAAATTGGACGGATCGGACAATGAGCTTGGTAGTTATAGCCAAAATACTTTTTCTCATAAAAAAGTGGGTAAAAAAATCTAGCTCACTTTTAATGCACTTACCCTGAACCGATTTCCTCGCAACAGGTTGCATTCGACACAGAATCTTGTCTTATTATTTCCTATTGAAAATTGGACCGATCGGGCGATGGGCTCAGAAGTAATGCCCAAAATACTATGTTTTTACCGCACGAGAAAGGCATCATCACCGCTAGGTGGATTAATCTGGGTTTTTTTTATAGAGGGATGAAGGCAAATCTGCATACAGACACCTGAAATTATCACTCAGGGAGTGAGGTTGGCGCGGAAGGCAGAAGGCCAGCCCGCCGGACCCACTAAACCCACCCAAGCAACAGAAGGCTACTTGAGTTACCCTCTCTACTAATACCCTGGTTCCCCCAGGAACTGCCTCCCACCATTACTTCTGGGGAATAGGCAGTACTTAATGTACTCGCTCATTCACACTCACACAGCTAGCGGGCTTGGTGGTCATATGGCTACTGCTTCTGCCTCATACGCAGGAGGTCGTGGGTTCAATTCCAGGTCCGTTCCATTTTCCTACTTTGTATCTTTCTCTATATTTCTCATGTTCTAGCAATCGCTAGAACTGGAAATGGACTTCCATACCGTTTCCATCTCAATTCCTATACCCTTCAACTTGAATATTCTAACAGTAATCTGCTAGAATTGGAAATGAACTATGAAGCGCGTTTCCAAACACCCAATTAGAAATTCCATCAGTTGCTTTCTCCTATCTATCACATTGGCAGCTCGTGTTAACCAAGGCGGACCTTTCGAACCTAACCCAAAAATTCCAACAAATTCCGCATGAACTCGTGGCAAGTGCAGAGGTATATTCGGCTTGCAGTGCGCGAGTGAATGCATCATCATTTCCTCCTCCCTCTTTCCTACATTGACTTGCATTCTGACGTGGCAGGCGCCAGTATGACCTAACAAATGAGATCACCAGCACTTATACATTGAAGATGTGTGCTAGTCCCAAGAACAGCTGATCTGGTCATAATGGAGTAACAACTACGAGCAGTCAATTAAGCTCAAGCTCAAGCTCGCTCATTCACATTCACACAGGTATGAGTCTTACTTGGGTGCTCTCTCTAACACACCCTCTGACACACCCTGACACTCTTTCTGACGCACCATATGAGCCTCACTTGAATGCTCACCACTGACATACCATGTGAGTCTAACTTGGGTGCTCACCCGACCAGTAGATAGTAACAGATTTATATCAGACCTTGTTATTCTGTTACAACAGTTTTTGCCTTTCTCGTACACTAAGTGTACGTAAAGGCTATAATATTGCTTCAAAAACAAAATTTTGATAGGAGGCCCGGAGGGCCGATTTTTATATACCGATCGACTCAGCTCGACGAATTGAGGTGATGTCTGTATGTGTGTATGTATGTATGTGTGTGTGTGTATGTGTGTATGTGTACAAATTTTGTAGACACACTTTTTGGAACTTAGCATTATCCGATTTACTCACAACAAGCTGCATTCGACGGGGAATGCGGTCCCATTGTTTGCTATTGAAAATTGGCTCGATCGGACATTGCATTTTGGAATTATTGAAAAATCATTGTTTTTTCCCAAGGGTCCCCCCTTGGAAAAAAAATCAAAACCAAAAAAAATTTTTTTTTTCCTAAAATGGTGGCGATGCATTTTAACTAATGCAAAAACATGCAAAATGATCGAAAAAATGTGATCTATTCTCTTAAAGAGCTTTTTTTGACCTTTCTAATGTGATTCTTTCAATATATTTTATAATGCACGAGAAAGGCATCATCACTGCTAGGTGGATTAATCTGGGTTTTTATAACAGCGGTTGTTATAAAACATGTACCATTAGTAGTTAAAATAACAAAAATTGTAACAAAATCTCTTCTAGTTTTAACAAAAATATTACTAAATATGTTATTATTTGAACAAAATTATAACTTGTTGTGTTACATAAAAAGCGGTGAAAATAGCTTATACTATAACAAATTATGTTCTTGAAAAGATTATGATTATCCATAATGTAGGCAATTATCTTGTCCTGCTGGTTCAACTTTGAATGTAGATTCAAGTTATACTGTAGGTGGTACCTTACTTTTTTTCCAATTCCTATCTACCAAAAATGTAGGCAATTTTTTTTCTGGAGAAATAGACATAACACATTGTATTATAATCATGTTATGACGATCATGAAATTTTATTTCCTTCATCTTTGGCAGAGAATTTATAACAAAATTATTGCAAGTTTTGTTGTTTGTAACACATATTGTTATGATTGTGATAAAATTTTGTTATGACTAACTAGTCGGGCACGCTCACTCAGGTTCCGCAGGTAACTGGCTACAACCGCCCCCCCCCCCGCCCTCTCGCCCAGGACGGGCCGCCGTACCTAAGAATAGGGCACCGCCTGCCAGTAGCCTACGTCTACTGGCACACACCTTGGAACTGTTGGACTTCATCCTCGATAATGCCGCAACAGCAGTCGAAGCACGCGTAGTCGACAAGGCTGGCGAAGGCCAGCTTGTCGGCTATTACGACCCCGAGGAGCTTCAAACTCCGCTTTGATGCGATCGCGACTTCACCCACGTGAATCACTGCATGTTGAACCGGCTTGCGGCTGTTGACGATAACCACCTCCGTCTTATGTTGAGCGAGCTGCAGGCCTCTAGTGCTCATACAATCCTCCACCGTGCTGATCGCGTGTGCTGCGGTCAGTTCTACCTCGGAAATTGACTCCCCGTAGACCTCCAAGGTTACGTCATTTGCGAAACCGACGATCTTTACACCAGGAGGGAACTTTAGCTTCAGAACCCCGTCATACATAAGGTTCCATAGTACCGGGCCCAGTATTGAACCTTGCGGAACTCCTCCGGTAAAAAATACGCTTCTCTGACCGGCATCGGTCTCGCATAATAGTACACGGTTCTGGAAATAGCTTTCCAAAATCCGGTCTCTCTTAAGAGTAGCAAACATGTCAAATGCCCGGATGAGCAGCTGGAATAACCTAAACCCAAATTCCTACCCCGTCCGTCCTGAATTAAGTAATTTATAACCTTGAGTCACCACGAGTATTATGGTCTACGTCCCCCTTCCCTACTAACTGTTAATGATAAGATGATACTCATTGTAAAAATATCATACTTAAGAGTAGCGGCTCCGCAATGTGTCACACACGACTGAGCCTACCAAATAAATGAAATGGTTAAAAAAAAGTAGCAAACACATCAAGTTCCAATGAACAGAGCATAATATATATATATATATATATATATATATACTATATATAATATCCCTGTTTGTCTGTCCGGTGACGAGTCAACCAGACGCAGCACACGGGGAAGTTCTCACAAAAAATAAAATATTTGACACTTCAATTTTTTTTTACTTTCAGTTGCAGAAAACAAAACCAGTGACAACCTTAGACAACCAGACACAGCATTTAATAAAAAAAAATTACAGACAACAAACGTTGAAAATTTAGATGTTTTTAATGCATGAATTAATGAACCGTTTATATTATAAAAACACTTGCCACGGGCGCTAATGCGTCCACAAATAAACTAGTTATTTAGAAATCTTACCATCCAGTGTGGTCCATTACCTGTAATGAAAGGAATAAAAAAATATGTCAATTAGTTATCCAATACGGTTGAAGTTGTTACTAAAATGTCTATAATGTAGTGTCCACAATAACTGTGAGTAATTCTCGCTGAGACCGGGCCACTATTTGCACGAGGTTCTTAAAAATGCCTAAGTTTATATTCTTTCGAAAGCTTTCGGCGAGTATATTAAGGATCCGAGTTAAATTCTCCAGAAAGATGAACCCTTCGTTAGTTATAAACGAAATCATTTTAATGGACATTTCGATTTTTGTCAATTCTTGACTCACTAAAACTGTCATAACTCCAACATTTCTCAACCGATCATAGAGAACAGCATATCGTTGGAAAGAGAAAGAGTGTATCCTCAAGTTGCAATAATAAAAATAAAAGCAGCCATATTGAATTTGGCCGCCATCTTGGATTTCTTTTTGAAAACTACCGCCAGGTTCACAACCACCGATTTTGAATATTGATACATCGATGGAAAGTTTAACTTATATTGTACATTGTGTCCGAAAATCTCAGGTGTATGTTTTTTCTATGAAAAGTTATGTACGATTTAACAAATTATTTTTTGAAGGGCCGTCTGACCAACGAACATTATTTTTATGGTTAATATGGTACTACGAAGTCAGTTCCTTGATTTCATACCCTATTGTAAGCCAAATATGTTTCAAAAATGAAAAGCATATCTACAACAGTATTTTATTTCAAGGGCTCAATAGTTTAGAGTTTAACGGAGGTGTATTCAAGTTATTGTATTAAATAATTCAATAATTTTGGTATTGGTAAATAGTACAAGCCGGATTCCGTGCCGGAAGATCCTGTGTGGACCATATTGTCACGCTCCGCATTATTCTGGAGCAGGTCAACGAATTCCAAGAGTCCCTTTACTTGGTATTCATTGACTACGAAAAAGCTTTCGACCGTCTCAATCACGAGAATATGTGGGGCGCCCTGAGACGCAAGGGGGTTCCTGAGAAAATCATCGGCCTCATCGAGGCACAGTACGAGGCCTTTTCGTGTAGAGTGCTGCACAATCCGGGTCGTAGCCGGTGTGAGGCAAGGATGTATTCTATCACCGTTACTGTTCCTCGTCGTAATCGACGAGATTCTGGTAGATGCGATTGACCGTGAACCAAACCGCGGGCTGCTGTGGCAGCCTATATCCATGGAGCACCTAAACGACTTCGAATTGGCTGATGACGTTGCACTCCTCGCACAACGGTGCTCTGATATGTAGAGTAAGCTCAACGACCTTGCCGAGCGCTCCTCTTCGGCAGGTTTAGTCATCAACGACAACAAAACCAAATCGTTGGTTGTAAACACGATGACACCTTCCAGTTTCACAGTAGCCGGGCAACCAGTAGAGAATGTTGAAAGCTTCCAATATCTTGGTAGCCAAATGGCGTCAGTCGGCGGTACCAAGCTCGACATAGGCGCACGGATCAAGAAAGCAAGGGCTGCCTCTGCGAGTTTAAGAAATATCTGGAAAAACAGGCAGATAAGTGGACGCACCAAAATACGAATTTTCAACTCTAACGTGAAATCTGTGCTGTTATACGCTAGCGAAACATGGTGTGTATCAGTGGAGAACACTCAACGGCTGCAGGTGTTCATCAGCAGATGCCTGCGGTATATAATTCGGGGCCTGGTGGCCTCACAACTGGATCTCAAACACGAGCTCCATCCGTCGTTGTCACCAGAGGCCGATAGCAACAGAAATTCGGGATCGAAAGTGGGACTGGGTCGGCCACACTCTACGTAGGGGCGGTAACGAAATCTGTAAACAAACATTAGACTGGAACCCAGCGGGACATCGCAGCAGAGGCAGACCCAGAGGCTCTTGGCGGCGAAGCCTCAATAAAGAAATAAAAGAAGTCGGTTCAATCAAAGTTAATTGCCTATTTCCGGGGATTAAACCACCCGACTTGGACGTTAATTGCTCACCAACTGTACGAGTTACGCTAACAGACTTGATCTGATTGTTGGCGAGCCATTAAACCATGAGTTCAGCATTCTTCATCAGCAACGGTACTGACTTAAGCGAGGTTGCACAGCATTTGCCAGTCGGTCGTCAAGCTCAGACCTGACCGCATTGCGTAGCTGGAGTTGCGTGCTCTTGCCTTACGCAATGCGGTCGGGTTCTGAGCTTGACGACCGACTGGCAAATGCTTACACAACCTCACTTGATCAGTACCGTTGCTGATGAAGAATGTGTATAGCCGCCAGACATTCTAAATACTCACGCCCTCTAATGTGGACGTGTACAATACACATGTGGAAGTATAGGCTTGAGAAATGGATTGTGAGTGATTTGACTATGCGTCCAATTTGGGAATCTTGAGCTCGTTCAGTAGCTGCTAGGTTGCGAAGGCCGACGGAGGTCCTTCGTAGCTTAGTTGGTTAAAAGCACCAGTCTAGCGTACTGTAGGGTCATGGGTTCGAGTCCCATCGAAGGGAAAGTGGTTACCTCCAATACATTTTTCAAATCAATATCTTCCACATAACGTACATATTCACATATGAGTTTCCATAACATTGTAAATTAACGTCCAAGTCGGGTGGTTTAATCCCCGGAAATAGGCAATTAACTTTGATTGAACTGAACCTGAGTTGCGTGCTCTTGCCTACGCAATGCGGTCGGGTCTGAGCTTGACGACCGACTGCTAAAGGCTTACACAACCTCACTTGATCAGTACCGTTGCTGATGAAGAATGTGTATAGCCGCCAGACATTCTAAATACTCACGCTCCTCTAATGTGGACGTGTACAATACACATGTGGAAGTATTGGCTTGAGAAATGGATTGTGAGTGATTTGACTATGCGTCCAATTTGGGAATCTCGAGCTCGTTCAGTAGCCGCTAGGTTGCGAAGGCCGACGGAGGTCCTTCGTAGCTTAGTTGGTTAAAAGCACCAGTCTAGCGTACTGTAGGGTCATGGGTTCGAGTCCCATCGAAGGGAAAGTGGTTACCTCCAATACATTTTTCAAATCAATATCTTCCACATAACGTACATATTCACATATGAGTTTCCATAACAAAAGAAGTCGACCGAAATCTAACCTGGCTACAGGTTAAAACGATAGCTGGGCAACGCTCAGGATGGAGATCTTTCAAGTCGGCCCTTTGTACCACCGGAGGTGTACAGGATTCATAAACTAAACTAAACATGTATGGGAAACACGCTCAGTTCTGTTGGTTTTTTATTTTTCTTTACGGAATTTTTCATATTTTTTTGTTCTTTATTGATTGTTCGTGATTTTTTTATTTTTTTTTTGTGGAAAAACATTTTTATTTCGTGAAAATTTTTGTAGTTATTTATTGTTAATATTGATTTATTTACGGAATTTTTTTTTTCAATGAGAAATTTTGGTTTCCTCATGGAAAATTCTTCTTTTTTAATTGCAACTTTTGCTTTTAAAAGTGCTAGTTTATATATTTATATTTTTATATTTTCTATTGATGATAATGGTTCCGCCACTTTTGCTTATATACTCATTTCCTTTTTGGTGATTTCCAAATTTTTCATATTTCCTAATTTTTTTGGGGGAGTTCATATTTTAGTCGGTTGTAAGGGGTCTGCCTCAACTTTTGTACTATCTAGAAGTCTGATGTTTCACTAGCTATTGTGAATAAGGTAGAACAA
>NW_026941874.1:0-17839 GCF_024139115.2 Armigeres subalbatus
TGCGAAACTATATCCTATAAACCCTATCCGAACAGTTGAGATTAGTTCATATTATTTAACTATTGCGCTAGTTTTCCATAAACTCAAACTGCTCGTAATTAGCGCAGTTGTGTCACATGTAAATTTATTTTCCGCTAGATTTTCAATAATACTAGCCATATGCTAGTAATAGTAAACTTGTGTCGTAAATCCAAAAGTAAACAAATCATATTATGAAAATTTGCATTACTTGCTTTGGTTTACCATAATATTCATTAGGAAACCATTACTCATAACTATTGCTCCATATCAACGAGGTAAGCACCGTTTAATTAGAATCAGCTGCAGTACAATCCATTCTGAATCCCAAACGATATGGTTTTGCGCAGTCCCTTTCTTCTTCTTTTGGCCCCCACTAAGACATTATCGCCTCATAGCTTCTGTGTTCATTCAGCACTTCCACAGTTAGGGGAAACCGCCGAATGTTGAACGGCTAATTTTGTCGCCTATTGTTGAACTCCCATAAGAAATGCACGTGCGTTCAACAATAGGCGAAAAAATTAGCCGTTCAACATTTGGCGAATTACCCTAATAACTGCGAGATTTCTAAGTCAAGATACCATTCTAGCAATCATATATCATGAGGCGGGCACGATGATATTTTTTGCTCAGGGAAGTCGAGAAAGTTTCCAACACGAAAATTTTCTATACCGGGGCCGGGAAACGAACCTTAAATTGATCTTTCTAAGGAAGGGTTTGCACAGTGCATTGTAGCTGCCAAAATGGCAGCTAGCATTACGCGTCTTGTTCCCGGACTCCTTGCAAATAAAATTGCTTATGCGCCACCTCTTCCCCCATCTCTCATCTCTTCTTGGAGATGAAGGAGAGCAAGTAAGCATGGGGTCGTACACTAATTACGATAGCAATTTTTCTGGGGTTTTCAACCTCCTCCCTCACATGTAAAATTTTTCCCATTCAAATAATATTTTTCATATGGAGCATAAGAAAATGGCAGAACACCCCCTCACCCCATTATAGTGTCCGACCCATACTGATTCCGACCTGAAAGTCTTGAAAACATCCACAATCGACACCTATCTAACATCATCACTCACAAATTCCGTCAGATAATTAATTCCCTCGTCACGAATTAAGTCCATTATCATCACCGGCAGAAATTCCAAAACCTCTTCACTCTCATCCCTCTTTGGAAGCCGGAAAAGTCAGACATTCAACGGACAAACTAAAATTAACCGAACGTAAAATACACTCAAGCTTTCTTAAATATCACTATCAGGTATCAGATCGTCGGCTCCAGGGGCACGTTCACCTCAATTTGGGAGATTTGTGCCATCGCCTTCAAAGCCTTTCTCATCACGCACCTGACGGAAAAGGAAGTGAACAAAAAGGAAAGCATTATGGATGGGAGAAAAATGGGAAAGTTTGGGAAAGGGACCCTTGAAGAGGGCATACAACGTATACAACACGTACAAATGCTCATTGCTCATAGCTCCATACCACAACGATTTATGAACAACAGAATACTTTGAAGGTTCAAGTGTCTGTAGTCAATTTCACTTAGTAAGTGTTTACCAAATATTTGGAAACGCAGTTGCGCATAAACTGGGCAGTAACATATCAGATGATAAGAAGTTCCATTATCGGATTCACAATCATCACACACAGATAGAAAAATCCACTGAAATTTACACAGATAGAAAAATCCACTGAAATTTACGCTAAAAATCATGCACATAAATGGAACGCCATTATTAGCGTAATTCCATACGAGATATAGCCTGAATGTATACAATATTCGACGTGAATCGTCAATATTGCATACAAGTTGTAAGCAATCTTGTTGGCAAGAGGACCATTTCAGCGTAGAATAGCGTAATTTTTCGCATGTCAAATTTTACGCGCTGTTTATTTTTCATTATTTTTTTCTGTGTACGCTAAAAATCATGCACATAAATGGAACGCCATTATTAGCGTAATTCCATACGAGATATAGCCTGAATGTATACAATATTCGACGTGAATCGTCAATATTGCATACAAGTTGTAAGCAATCTTGTTGGCAAGAGGACCATTTCAGCGTAGAATAGCGTAATTTTTCGCATGTCAAATTTTACGCGCTGTTTATTTTTCATTATTTTTTTCTGTGCAGGCAAATGATTCAACACGTTGATTGAATGTTTGCCATGTGATAGTTGAGTCGGCAGTGACCTGTCCAGACCTTGACTAAAACACTGAAATTCTGTTTAGACAGATTAGCTAAATATCTTGCTACCACCCGGGTGGCTCTCGGATATATCATTTTGTTAGTCGACATCCAATCATGTGTCAAGTGCCAACGTGCAGTTTGTTTTGTTTCGCAGCGTAATTAATTGGAGCTACACAGCAAAAAAAATATTAATATGCTGCGACGCAATTTTGGTTGATGTACTCAAAAAGTCTACGTAATAATCAATTAGTTGTATTTTTAAGCTATTTCGATATTTTATTACATTACTCAACGTAAAATCTGACGGGCAAAATATTTTTTTCTGTTACGCTTAAAGTACACAAAATTACCAGTATAAATCGGTATTTTATTACATGAAAATCGATGCACATCATGCCAGTTGAAAATAATGCACATTATTACCTAGTCTGATGTATTATTGTGTAAAATCAATGTAAAATTGCATGAAAATGGTGCGATCGCGCCCGAGCTAACCCCAGGACGAACTGTCAAACAGATTGAATTTTCTCTCGTGCTGCTTGTTTAGCGAAAATGTTATACTGCGGAAAAATACTTTTTATGCAGTTAAATAAGTGCGTTTTCAGTAATCGCCCACAATCGGAGTAGTGACTTTCATCATTGTGTTTTATAACTGAAAAAACGGGATCCGTCAGTGAGATACTTTGAGTAAATTTAGTTCGGAAGTTCATTTGAACCGAAGGTAAGTTTCCGATCAGCGGGAAGTGCATTTCATTTCAAATTGTACCTACGATAATATACTCTTTTCATTGCAGTCATCGCAGGATTTGGCGAGCTTTTTCCTCAGGATTTGATTGCATTATACTGCAGGACGCTGTGAAGAAATCATTCCGAAAGGTAGGTACCCCCATCGTTGATTATGAATCGGAAGTTATTTGTTTTTTGGTTTTGTCAGACAGCAAGGCGACGGAGAACTGGTGCTACTTCGACACAACGATGCTCGAATAAAGTGGACAATCCCGCGGATACTCGAGTGGGTGAGCATTTCCAACCAGAATGTGGGCTGCTACCAAGTCAATACCCAATTGTCAAAACGACTTATCTGCTTTCGTAAACAAAGATTGAAACGTCGATTTGACGAATCTGATTGCACTCCCACGCAAACCAACACCATCAATGGGCAGGTGAAGGCTTGAACTACCTGTTGGTGGTGTTGGTTTGCGTGGGAGTGCTCTCAGATTCGTCAAATCGACGTTTGAATCTTTGTTTACAAAATCAGAAAAGTCGTTTTGAAAATTTTGTATTAGAGTAAAGTTTTCATGAGTGATCCAATTTATCCCAATTATTCCCATGAATCAAATGACTCTTTCAAACGAACGAGATTACCATCAGATTTTACCGAAAATTTCTGTACAGGGCTGTTTCGCCACCATGAACACAGGGCTGTTATTAAAAAAAAAAAATTAAAAAAAAACGTAAAAATTAAAAAATTTGATATTCACAAATTTGGAAATTTACAAATTCAATTGAAACTTTTAAAATTTAAAAATCAACATTCAAAAATAAAAAAAAAGCACCTCAAAAATAAAAAAATTGAACATCTAAGAAAATAGAAATTTAGAAATTTAAGCATTCTAAAATTTGAAAATAAAAAAAAAATTGTGATTTAAAAATTTAAAAACTTAAAAATTTAAAAATTAGAAAAATTTAAAAAAAATAAGAATTTAAATAGGGTAAAGTGCCCAATAGTGCCCCCAACCAATAGTGGACCCTCCATCCGTTTTTGCATTATTACAGCACAATGTAAATATTTTGTTATGAAATTCCATCGGGTAAACCTACCTTACAGTCCTATGATTTGATTACATGCTTTGGAAATGCTATGGAAAGTAATATTAGATGATTTATAACAATTCTATAAAAAATAAACACAAGAGTGTCCATTATAGGAATATTTTGGGGGGTCCACAATAGGAAAGAAGAAAGTCCCGAAACAAAACAAAATGAAGTGTCGACTATAGGGAAGCAATTTCCTATTATGGACCCCTAGGGGGTCTACTATAGGGCGAATTCAGTCGGACTTTATAATGTTAATTTCAACGAATAACGTCGTGTATTTGAGTGTTTTATGTATGTATCGTGAAGAGGAGATGCAGAACTTGTTATTAGATATCAAGCAGAATTATTATGTTGAAAATTTCTACTCCTTATGACAGGAAGACCAAAATTCCGCTACTAGGGGGTCCACTATTGGGTATTTTACCCTATACTTAAAAGTTCAAAAATCTAAAAAACTAAAATTTTAGGATTTTAAAAATAAGAAATTAAAAAAAAATTAAAAAATTTAAAATCTTAAGATTTAAAATTTTTTAAATTTTAAATCTGAAAAAAATTAAAAAATAAATAAAATTTAAATTTAAAATGGGGGAATGGACGGTTTTGGCAAGTTTTGTTCTATTATTGTCAGGGGGGTTTTTGTCGATCACGTTTTATGGAATTTGGCCACAATATTCTTTGATATGCAAAGAATGTTTAGGCCAGATTTGAGCATAATCAGTCATAAAAAAAACCCCTGACAATAATAGAACAAAACCTGCCGAAGCCGCCATTCCCCCTATTTAAAAATTTTTAAATATAGGAATTTGAAAATTTTAAACTAAGGGATTTAAAAATTTAAGAATTTAAAAATTTTCGTAAGTTTCTCCAAGAATTCCTTCGGAAGTTCCTCCAGGAATTTCTCCGGAAATTCCTTCAGGAATTCCTTCGGAAGTTCCGCCAGGGATTCTTTCGAAAGTTCCTCCAGAAATTCTTTCGGATGTTCCTACAGGAATTCTTTCGGATGTTCCTCCAGGAATTCTTTCGGAAGTTCCTCCAGGACTTCCTTCGGAAATTCCTCTAGAACATCTTTCGGAAATTCCTCTAGAAATTACTTCGAAAATTCCTCCAGGAATTCCTTCGGAAGCTCCTCCGGGAATCTCTCCGGAAGTTCCTTGAAAAATTCCTTCGGAAGTTCCTCCAGGGATTCTTTCGGATGTTCCTCCAGGAATTCCTTATGAAGTTCCTCCAGGAATTCTTTCCTTCGGAAAATTTCAAAATTTTAAAATTTCAAAATTTGAATAATTCAATATTTCAAAATTTCAAAATTTTTAGTTTTGAAATTTCTAGAGGAATTTCCGAAGAAATTTCTGAAGGAATTTCCGAAGGAATCCCTGGAGGAATTTCTAGAGGAATTTCCGAAGAAATTTCTGGAGGAATTATCGAAGAAATTTCTGGAGGAATTTCCGAAGAAATTCCTGGAGGAATTTCCGAAGGAATTCCTGGAGGAACTTCGAAGGAATTCCTGGAGGAACTTCCAGGAATTCCTGGAGGAACTTCCGAAGGGAATTTGAGGAATTCCTGGAGGAACTTCCCAAGGAATTCCTGGAGGAACTTCCGGAGAAATAGCTGAAGGACCTTCCGAAGGAATTCATGGAGGAATGTCCGAATGAACTCCTGGAGAAACTTCCAGAAGGAATTCCTGGAGGAACTTCCGAAGGAATTCCTGGAGGAACTTCCAGGAATTCCTGGAGGAACTTCCGAAGGAATTCCTGGAGGAACTTCCGAAGGAATTCCTGGAGGAACTTCCGACGGAATTCCTGGAGGAAACTTCCGAAGAATTCCTGGAGGAACTTCCGAAGGAATTCCTGGAGGAACTTCCAAGGAATTCCTGGAGGAACTTCAGAAGGAATTCCTGGAGGAACTTCGAAGGAATTCCTGGAGGAACTTCCGAAGGAATTCCTGGAGGAACTTCCGAAGGAATTTCTGGAGGAACTTCCGAAGGAATTTCTGGAGGAACTTCCGAAGGAATTTCTTGAGGAACTTCCGAAGGAATTCCTGGAGGAATTTCCGAAGGAATTCCTGAAAGAACTTCCGAAAGAATTCCTAGAGAAACTTCTGAAGGAATTCCTGAAGAAACTTTCGAAGGAATTTCTGGAGAAATTTCCAAAAAAATCTTGGAGGAACTTCCGAAGAAATGCGTGGAGGAATTTCCGAAGGAATTCCTGGGGGAACTTCCAAAAGAATTTCTGGAGGAACTTCCGAAGGAATTCCTGGAGGAAGTTCTGAAGAAATTCCTGGAGGAAGTTCTGAAGAAATTCCTGGAGGAACTTCCGAAGGAATTCCTGAAGGAACTTCCGAAAGATTTTTTAGAGGAACTTTCGAAAGAATTCCTGGAGGAACTTTCGGAAAAAAATCTTTTTTTTGTCTTTATCAACTTGTTTTTTAAATCTTAAAATTAAGTTCAACACCAATGGTGAAAAATCCTGGAGAGAGCTCCCGGAGGAAATCCATATGATTTCCTGGAGCAGCTTTCGAATGAATTCATACGGAAACTTCTGTTGGAATTACTTGTGGGATTTCTGAAGTAAGTCTCGAGGAACTTCAGAAGGAATTCCTGGAGGAAATCCCAAAGGAATTCTCGGAGGAAAACTCTGGTGGAGCTTTTGGAGAAATTCTTCATAATATTCTGGGTTTTTAAAAGAAAATTTGAAAATTTATTCATCCATGCATCCAAACATATCTTAAGCCATATTTTATTGTTATTTGTATGTTAAGCAATGTTGAAAAATAGGTCTCGTAATAAATAGTTTTTAATTGATACTAATGGATTTTTTACCATGAAAGAAAATTCCCGATCCCCCAAAACCCACTGCACAAAATCCACTGGCTTTTACATCGATCTTGCCATTACGTCGAATATATTACGTCGCTTATTTATTACATCGTCTCATTTTGAAAACAAAATAGGAAGTACATCACTTTTTTGTCGCTCAAATATGATGTAATATTACATAGGATTTACGACGGGAATGATGTGCAGCAAATCGAATGTAATATTACTTTTTATTTTTTACTGTGTACTATCCGTATTCGAACGATTTTTGGTAATCGAGTGATCCTAGCAACTTCCTTCAGCATTTCACCGGGACGCATTTTTGCCGCTAGTTTCATGGAAGACCGCAATCCCCTCAACACAGTCGAGCCCCTCCTGCCAGCGACCTGCAGCCGTCCCGGTCCTGTGTTTGAGACCGGAGAGGGGGTCCTCCAAAATCGTCCTTCAGGCAAGTACGCTCCAATTCAAAACATTTTGCTTCCTGAAAAAATCCTTGTTTCCAATCGACTATCAACTGAACAATCGCCTTCAATTCTAACCGTTTCGACAACTACACGCAAGCGTACTACAAGTTCTATGAAACAACTGTATCCTTTGGACACTGTATGCAATCACGTGAACCGCGAAATCTCTACGACCGAACCCACTGCTGTGTGCGAATCTATGGAGTCATCTGACAAAAGAAGTTGTCTTGGACAACTGAGCAATCAACAACCGTTATTCTGCTGTACATCGGGATGCACTCTTGCCCCTAGCTACGAGGAAGCCCCTATCTCTCTCATCGCAGTCGAGCCCCTCCCGCCAGCGACCATCAGCCATCCCGGTCCTGCGTTTGAGTTGAGAGACAGGGTCTTCCGAGCTCCTACTGCAGACAAGTACGCTGTTATTATGAACAATTCCTTGCCTGAATCGATTATCGTTTCCAGTGGAACTTCGTCAAGCCAAACCAAGTCTGCTGCTAACGGAACACCGAGACGCTTCAGTGTCACAAGTCCTAAGGAAGCCCCTATTCCTCCCATCGCAGTCGAGCCCCTCCTGCCAGCGTCCAGCAGCCGTCCCGGTCCTGCGCATGGGAAGGGAGACGGGGTCTTCCGAATTCCTATTACCGGCAAGTACGATCAATCAACCACCGCCTCTCTTCCTGATACTATCCCGATTTCCAGAGCAACAGCCCCCCGTCCGAAATCGCACGTTACTATGTACTATCAGAACGTTGGCGGAATGAATCCCAAGTAACATTTCAAGTTTTATTCCGCTCTAGAAAAGGTTTTCAAGATCAATTTATAAGATCTAACAATAAAACCGAATAATACACGGCAACCTTCGGATGACCTCTATAAGAGTAAGATATTGCCAAGTGGCCCTCTCCAGATAACCACTATAAACCTATCATAAGAGCATTTAGAAACCTTTTTTAAACCACCCGCAAAAAAGGGAATTTGGCTGCGGCAGCTGTCAAAATGTTGCTTTGAAAAAAGAGAAACAAAACTTTGCAGAAAAATAATAACAAAATGGATTTTTGATGGAAGTTATGATGATGACAACAAAATAATATTTGCTTTCAGGTTTGTTTTTCGATTTACTGCCATTGAAAATGAGGTGCGCGTCCGATTTCATGGTCAAAGCTGGTGAAAAAATAAGGTTGAACACCACGCGCCGGCAATATAACGTACCTCAGGGATATAAATTGAAAATATTTATTATTATATTATCTAAGATGTCTGCTAAATTGATTAGTACTTTTACCGAAATTATTAGTAAATTAAATTTGTTGTCAAAAAAGGCTAATACGAGGTGAAAATTACGTTTAATCATAAATTTCAGTGATATTTTTCACTGACTACGAAATACATTTCCATTTTCAATATGGCCATCATGGAATTTGATCAGAAAATTTTCGCTTTTTTTAAACACCGTCATAAACTCTTCCCAATGCAAACATTCTTAAGGGGGTAATTCATTTGACCACATTATGACCAAAAATTGGAGCTTTATCCGAGCGTTGAGAATTGGATTTATTACGCTCCTTATCACAACCATAAATCTGTTCATATGGTCAACGGGCATTTGACGTTTGAAGCTTTTTTCAGCAGATTTATGAGAGCTTTATTGATAGCGATAAGAGCACCAATAAAACTGAGCAATTAGCTTGGTGATTGCTGTCATAAGTCTGCAATAAGAATTAGATAAATCCAAGAAGCATGGAAATTGTTACTTGGGAATGGTCTAGTGGAAGATTATCGACTAGCGGCCATGGATCATTGTTACGATATCGTAGTTCTGACCGAAACTTGGCTAGACTCTCGCACAATTTCAAGCTATATTTTTGGAACTGGGTACGAGGTTTTTCGATGCGATCGAAACTCGAATAACAGCAGGAAATCGACAGGAGGTGGCATCATAATCGCTGTAAGTTCTAGGCTGAAGGCATCAGTAATCGAAGACGATTCGTTCAACACCGTGGAGCAGGTTTGGGTATCTATTCAGCTCGGAGGCCGTAAACTATTTGTTTGTGCGGTGTACATTCCTCCAGACCGAACTCGAGACTTGGAACTCATCTGACACGCACTGCCGATCAGTCTTCTTTGCGTCCCGGAAATAGCGTCTCCCAACGATGAAATCATCGTTCCTGGGCGACTTCATTCTTGCAGGAGTCGCGTGGGTTCCAACTCACAACGGTTTTCTACGCCCTGATCAGGAGCATTCCTCATTTCACCCGGGAGCTCTCAGATTGCTGGATAAATACAGTACTGCAACGTTATCTCAAGTTAATTGCATCGTGAATGAGAATAATCGCTTGCTGGATCTGTGCTTCGTCGGCGGTCGTTACACCGCTCCATTTATTTCCAATGCACCTGTTCCTTTGGTCAACGCTGCCCCTCACCATCCATCCCTAGTAATTGGAGTTGAGAATGACGACGTCCGTGACTATGTTGGTACTTCAACGGCTGTGTTATATGTTTTTCGCAAGGCGAATTATTGCAGTATTGCCGAAGTGCTGTCCAACTTGGATTGGCAGAGTATCCTCGACCCGGCCGATGCAAATATAGCTGCACAAACTTTTTCTCATGTCTTGGCATATGTCATTGACAGACATGTTCCAAAGAAGATTGCCCATACAGACTCTTTCCGTGGATGACAAATGACCTTCGTTCGTTGAAAAGGCCAAAAAGGCCGTCCTGAAAAGGTTCACAAGGTTCCGCACTCTTCCTTGAAGCACCATTATGCTAGGCTGAACAACGAATACAAACGATCAAGTCGTTTCTATTTTAAACGTTACCAGCGGAGGATACAGCAACGGCTTAAATCCCATCCGAAATCTTTTTGGAACTACGTAAACGAGCAGCGTAAAGAAGTAGTTCTTCCATCGTCCATGGTCTACAAAGGAGTCATGGCGTCAACTTAACAAGAGATTTCTAATCTATTCTCGGCCAAGTTTGTTAGCGTGTTTGTCAATGAGCGCCTCTCCAATGACTCCATAACCAGCTCAGCGGGTAATGTACCCTCAACGAATCAAACGCTATACGCTGTCGATGTAAGTACAGATACCATAACGAGAGCAGCCACGCGGCTAAAAACGTCGTACAAATCGAGACCTGACGGTGTTCCGTCGGTTTTCCTAAAAACGAGCATTTCCTGCCTTCTGGATCCACTTCGTCGAAAATTCCCCGGTTCTCCCTTTCTAATGGTGTATCTCCGTCCTGCTAGAAGAAAGCTGAAATGTTTCCTATGTACAAAAAGGGAAGCAAACGCGATGTAAATAATTATCGAGGAATCACATCGCTATGCGCTGTATCGAAGTTGTTTGAGCTGGTCGTCATGGATTCTCTAAATGGTCACTGTAAACATTATATCAGTACCGATCAACATGGCTTTATGGAAAAAACGTTCTACATGTACGAATCTACTGTGTCTTACATCATACGTTACAGACAGTATGCTTGCTTGTAATCAAACAGATGTAATTTATACGGATCTAACTGCAGCATTTGATAAGTTGAACTACAGCATTGCGATCGCTTGAAGCTTGATAGATTGGGAATTGGAGTAGCTACCCGAGCAAAAATGAATAACTTATTGATAACAAATTCTATTATCCGGTTATCGGACATTTTGATAACTGAATTTGTTATCATTTTGGCTGAATTAACAGCCAACATAACAAAAATGATACCAGAATTTTGTTCCTGAAATAACTAAATGAAAACAAATCAAGTTATCACTGATACCAAGTTGATAACACATTTTGTTATACATATTATTTACTCAAATAACTAATTTAGTTATCATTTAGTTATCACCTATCACTGTTTTATCGACCAAAATAGTTAAATCTTCTTTGCCGACTTCGTTAGGCATTGAAAAAAAATTTGGAATTCACTGGGGTTCGAACTCGAATCGAGTGATTGAACGGCGTCGTCTCTAGGCACTCACCCAATTACGCTTTCTTGTGGAGCAAAAGAGAAGAGCACTACGCTTTCTACAATCTTGTATTTACTGAAGACTATTTATAATCAAATCATGATGCCATGACCAAAACAGTTGGCTGGACATAGTGCAAAGCAGAATAACTTATTAATAACAAACTTTATTATAAAATTATATTGATATCTAGAATTGTTATCATTTTGGTTGAATTACCATTTAACATAACAAAAATGAAAACCGAATTTAATTCAAAATAGCAAGTCGACAATCAATTAGGATAAATACAGTTCATCGTCCTTTTATTGAACACTTTTTTTCAGTTGTGACCAATTAAATAAATATATAAATACTAGGCAATCGTTGCCGATCTTCCTCAGGTTATTTTTTTCACTTATTGTCAATCATTAGGTTACTAGCAAGTGCAACACTGTAAATCGATTTCAGTGCTAGGGTTATTCAAACCAAAACCAAAATCTTGTATGTCGCAAGAGTTACATGCTTTCTCAAGGGGCAAGTAACTCTAAACTTTTACGATAATATTAATCATTGTCCAGCAATAGTATTCGTGGTATTTCTAGTATCCATGATATTCCTCAAACAAGATACGGTTGTTGCTAGTTTGGTTGTTATGCAACGTACACACCAGTCAAACAGTTTGACGAACATTGACTCCGCCCCAAGAAAACGCTGCGGTTGCTGCTTCGTTTGAACGTGTGTGAAGTTGTTCGAGCAACCATTTGATACGACGGTTAATTGGCTCGGTTGGAGAAAAATTAAAACAGTTTGATTTTGGTTTGAGTTTGGGTCAGTCGGGGCGGAGTCAAGGTTCGCCGAACATGTTTGAGCATTTTAGTGAAGTTGCACAAACCCTCATATATTTTTTGATGGTTGGTGCTCTGGTTTGCACTTCGGTCGTTCGTGTGATATTGTTGGTCTAATAAATTGATTGTTCGTGCTGCTGTTGGAAAAACTTGATGGATGTTTGAATAAACGAGAGGTGGAGTCAATGTTGGTCAAACTGCTTGACCGTGTGTACGTTCCATTATGGCATTTGTCTGTTAGTTTTTGAAACACAGTGCTCCCCCGTTTTGGGAACATCTGATTTGTACTCTTTTACAGATTCTAGAAAAACTTTTAAACCGTATAACATATTTCTAAATGCCAACAAACCAAAACAGGGGCCCAAAACTATTAATAATAGAAAAACTGAACAATCATTTTTAAGAATTTAAATAAGACAGAAATCATGTGTTGCCTAAAAATGGGGTGGACTGTATTAACTGTATTTCATGCTTTCCCAATCATTTCATTTCATCATAGATACGACGTAGTTTTTCGCCAATATTTTAAGTATTTATGCATACTGTCGAAAGTTTGTGTTTTCATATGCATGCATTAAAACTCTGCTGATCCCAAAATAATTAATCCATGAAAAATGTTGTTATTTGTAGACAACAGAAATCTCAACTCATTCTTATTTATATACAGTGAAGGATCGAGGGAGTCGATGTTTCTAAAATAAATAAATAAATAAATCCAAACTACTCCAATACGGTTACCACTCAGCGAAGCTCAAGAGCTAATCAAACGCTTCACCCAACACTTAGATATTAGAATAGCTGGCTCAAGACCAATAAAGTTTTGTGATGCTCCAGTGCGAGCTAACTCATCAGCCAATTCGTTTCCAGCTATGTAAGAATGGCCGGCTATGGAAGAAGGTACCCAAATACGGTGTAACGTATTAACTGAATTCAGTTCCTCAATTTGAATTCGACATTGCGATTACTAACTTCGACCTTGAGTTGGCCGAAGCGGTAAGCTTTGATAGCTGCTTGGTTATCTGAACAGAAGTATATTACTTTGCCCATAACGTTTTTCTGCGGCACGGATTGCACTCCACACATAATGGCAAATATTTCCGCTTGAAAGACAGTGTAGTGTCTACCTAGTGAGCGGGGCTGTTCCAATCTCAGCTCACGCGAGTAGACACCTGCACCCGCTCTACCTTCGAAGAGGGAGCCGTCAGTGTAACAAACAATGCTGTCCGACATACTTCTCTCCAAATAGCCAGATGTCTACTCATCCCGCGAGGGGAATTGTGTTGAAAATGTCCTATAAGGAAAACTACTAGCGAGTGTGAGATCACTTGGAGTGAGGACAGTTCTGTCCCAATAAACCATGAGCTGTAACAACGAAGTGTGTGTAGAACTGCAGTTTACAGGATTCTCTTCCATGAAACCGAGAACCCATAATCGGTAAGTACAAGAAAATGCTTCTTGTCTAAGATGAATGTGTAGTAGAGGGCCACGTTGAAGAGAACCTCGAGGAGCAGCTGCCGTGGAGTTAGGCACACATTACGCACATTCTTTGAAGATGGCCCTAATTTAGACTGAATTGTCCATCCATAAGACAAAATTGATCAATACAACTGTTGTGTAAATCCATTTTGATATATTTGGGTTTAAGAGCCTAAGTTTTACCAAAAGTTCGCCGGCATTGACCGAAAGCCATACACGCCTTCTTGACTGTGAGCTCAATGTTAGGTGAATTGAAGTCCCACATGCTTTACCTTATCCGTTACATTGATTTCAGAGTCAAAAAGATGTAATGGGCGAATACCATTACGGTTACGTTTTTTCGTGAAAAGTACAATAGATGTTTTATTCGGATTAACCGAAAGGCCATATTGGCGACACCAACTTTCAACAGCCTGAAGGCGTTTTGCATCTGGTCGAATAAAGTAGTAATACACAAACCGACTATCAATATTAGATAGTCGTCAGCAGGAAATCCATAGGTAGGAAAACCGCCATTATTGAGTAAGTTCAATAGCGCATCTGCAACGAGGTTCCACAAAGTGGAGATAATACTCCCCTTAGGGCATCCGAACACTTAATTTCCTAATCGTTGCTTGCGGTAATGTCAAGTAGAGATGTCGGTTTTTAAGCCCATGATTGCCTATGATAGGGCTGCGAAATGGTGAGTGAGACATCCGGGAAGGGGCGCCTAACATAGCTCTAGTCCTCACAAGGTTTCCAATACTCACGCTTCCACGGGTCTTCCGATGACAATTGACCGCCAGCTAAAGGGTTGCGTACTTAGCTGGTAGTGGTGCCTGGGCACTGTTGTCCTTCTGACATCAGCTAGAGTGAGAATGTGCGTCCTGTGGGGTCTGCCTGGGATGCTGGTGAGGGTTCGACAGTGGGCTCGGTTGAACTTCTATAAAAAAAGCTGCAAGTATCCACAAGCAAGCCATACCAAAGTGACCGTGTGCCGCTCAAAGCCTCTAGCCTAGTCCTGGTGTTGGGTGGGACTTTAAAACAAATTGACCCGACTGACCGAGCGTCCTGTTCACCAAGGAGGTGCAGGCTCCAACAGCGTCTGTTCTGGCATCCAGCGGCTGAATATGAAATGCTATTCCCCGGAAGCTATACCTAAGATGGCAGCCCCATCCCGGTGGATAGGAACGCGGGCCAACAACCTACTGTTTCCAGAAACATCAATTTGTTCGAGAATCCGATAATGAAAGAATACGGACTGATTTTTACGGCGACGACTCTTAGCGCGAAACAACGGACACGAATAGGAAACATGGAACATTTTAACTAAGCCCAGCCAGGGTAAATTGGCACAACTTAGCAATGAGGCATGCCGCATGAAGCTTGAGATCCTAGGACTGAGTGAAGTCCGTTGGTTAAACTTTGGAGAACACAGAACGCCGTCAGGACAAGTTCTGCTATACTCTAGTTTACGGAGGTGAACACGCTCCCCGGAATCGCGGAGTTGGCTTCCTGCTAAGCGCTCAGGCACACTCTTCAGCGCTTATGAAGTAGGAACCTATATAGCGAAAGGATAATCGTTGCCAGATTTAGAACACGGGTCCCGAAACCTTACTATAATCCAATGTTATGCGCCAACCGATGCCTGCCGATCTGCAAGACAAAGATAACTTCTACAGTCAACTCAATGCTGTCGTAGATAGAATTCCGGAGGGTGATATCCAAGATCTGTTTGGGCGACTTCAATGCGAAGACCGGATCCGACAACTCGAACCATGAGCGGCATTATGGGACGCCATGGTCTCGGAGAAATGAGCAAAACGGAGAGCTGTTAGCAGAATTTTGGGGTAATAACGACATGGTGATCGGGGATCGCTCTTCCCTCATCGACCAGTTCTACCAAAGGTCACGTGGGTCTCCCAGACGGCTTACAGAAAATCAAATCGACCATCTGCATCAGCCGAAAATAGAAACGGAGCCTTCTTGATGTACGGAATAAACATGGGTGCCGATATCAATCTGATCATCACCTGCTCATCGGCGAAATACGCCTGCGCATTCCGCGGATTTGGACGACGATTCAACACACGCCGACTGGAAGATGCCACGGTGAAACGGTCCTTCGTTGAAGAACTGGAGACGCGTGCTGCAGATATTCCGGAAGGTGGCAGTGTGGAAGACCAATGGACCGCCATCAAGAATGCTTTCATCGCCACCAGCGAGAACAATCTGGGCGAACTACGCACCCAGAGAAAACAATGGATCACCGATGAGACCTGGAGGAAGATAGAGGAGCGAAGAGAAGCCAAAACCGCGATAGAGCGATCGAAAACCAGAGTAGCCAAAGTCTTAGCTCGTCAACGATACGCGGCTCTTGAGAAGAGTAAAACGCTCATGTCGAAGGGATAAGCGAGCGTGGGCACGACTCTCTGGACGTCAGAAGGCCGCCGCAACTGGACATTCGCCTCCTCTACGATATCTCCACGACGCCGTTAAGCGGGGCGAAGATGAATACAACGATGCCTGTGAAAGACGCGAATGATCAATTATTAACTGACCCAGCTGACCAGCTGAAACGCTGATTCGAGGCACTTCGAACAAATTTTCAAGTGCCAGCCAGGCCATCACCACCTCGGCATGATCTGCCCAGAATCCGACGTATAACACGCGTCAATACCGTGGCTCCATCATCGCTAGAGATTCAAACAATGCATCAAAGCATGAAATCTAAAATATAAAGCCCCAGGGGTCGACCGCGCATATCAAGCCGAGATGCTCAAAAAGCTGGACCCATGGACATCCGCTCAACTACTGCATCGTTTATTTCTGTAATATCTGGGACACCGCAACTTTTTCCCGGTCGACTGGAATTGCAAGTATCTCTTAAGTGAAAGGTGCCCAAAAAGGATGAGCTTCCTGACTGTATGCGATAACTGGCGAGGCATTATGTTGCTGTGTACCGTTCTCAAAGTTCTGTGCAAAATTATCTCTAGCCTGGATTCAGGGAGAGAAGATCCAGTGCGAAGCTCTCCGGCGGCAGCAAGCTGGATTTTCGTATGCCGGAAGATCCTGGTAGTGTGGATCATGCATTGTCACGCTCTCCGCATCATTTCTGGAGCAAGGTCAGCAACGAATTCCAAGAGTCCCTTTTACTTGGTATTCATTGACTTCGAAAAAGCTTCGACCGTCTCTCAATCACCAGGGAATATGTGAGGAAGCGCCCCTGAGACGCAAGAGAGAGTTCCTGAGGAAAATCATCGCGTATTCTCATCGGACGCACAGTACGAGGCCTTTTCTGGTGCTTAGAAGTGCTGCTGATAATGGGGTCCTGTCCTGACCCTGATCCCGGGTCGCCCAACTGGTGTCTGGGGCAAAGGGTGTATTCGTATCACTGCATTACTGTTCCTCCATCGTAATCAGATGAGATTCTAATAGATTGCGATTGACCGTGAACCAAAACCCAATGTGGGCTGTTATGGCGGCCTATAACCATGGAGCACCTAAACGACTGCGAATTGGTTGATGACGTTGCACTCCTCGCGCAACGCAACGCTCTGATATACGGAAATGTAAGCTCAGCGCGACCTTGCCTGAGCGCTCCTCTTCGCAGGTTTAGTCATCAACGTCAACAAAACCAAATCGTTGTATGTAAACACGGTGCACTCCTTCCAGTTCCACATGTAGACGGGCAAACAGTGGAGAATGTTGAAAGCTTGCAATATCTTGGTAGCCAAATGGAGTCAGCCAGCGGTACCAAGATCGACATAGGCGCAACCGGATTCAAGAGAAAGGGCTTTACTTTGCCGGAAAGTTTAAGAAATATCTGGAAAATGAGCAAGATAAGTGAACGCGCAAAAATACGAATTTAAAAAACTCTAACGTAAGAAATCTGTTAACATTATACGTTAGCCGTTAACATGAAAACCATGGTGTAACTTATCAGTGCGGAGAACACTCAACGGCTGCAGGTGTTCATTAACGAAGATGATCTGCAGTATATAATTCTGGGCCTGGTGGCCTCACAGCTGGATCTCAAACCAACGAGCTCCATCGTCGTCGTTGTCACCAGAGGCCGATAAGCAACAGAAATTCGGGATCAAGGAAGTAGAGGCTGGGTCGGTCACAGTCTACGTAGGGGCGGAAACAGGAAATCTGTAAACAAGCATTTAGACTGGAACCCTAGCAGGACATCGCAGCGAAGGCAGACCCAGAGGGCTCATGGCGGCGAAGCTCACGTCATAAAGAATTAAAAGAAGTCGACCTGAAATCTAACCTGGCAACAAGGTTAAAGTGATA
>NW_026941875.1:0-8999 GCF_024139115.2 Armigeres subalbatus
GGGTTGGGTTACGGCGCCGGTTTTTATTTGTGGTAACGACCAAATTGAACACTTATCAAATGTTTTTTTCTCTTATACTATTTGCTAACAAATCGAATCTGCGTGATAATAGCAACAAGATCTGGAATGAGATTCAAAATTCCATTCAAATTCCAATTTTGAGGCTTGATCGTAATCATGTTATGCACCCTACTACGAATCGCCAATCAAATTTAACACAACCCGTCGCGGTGCCAGAATTGCGGAGGTCCGACCTTGTCCTACCGTACACGTCGACGCAGACACATTCGGACGCGAAGGCATCCTCACCGGTAGGCGCCAGCTCGGTAATAACATTTTACAATTTCCTCTTGGACCCCTACCTCGCGCGGTTGAACGGGGCGAAGTGCTGTTCGGTGGAAGCGCCCCGCGTTTTCATTGATATTTATCGTTTCACAGTTTGGTTTCTTTTGTTTCAATGCTTGATTCCCGCGGATGCCACCATCATGGGACCAGGCAGGCTTCTTGAGTCCATCGGCGAAGGGTCGAAGTGGAAGGGTGGGACTGATTTTTGACGGTTGGGAATGAGTATTGAAATAAATCAAACGAATAAAATATTAATTTCGTCTGGAGTTATCCAGACGGAGCAGCAGCGGATGGTTAGGTTGCTGGATGTGGGAATAGAAATCGTTAAGTGTATTTGACGCAATACAGTAGATCATCCCTATATCTAGTTCTATGTTTTGCTTTCGCGATGCAAATATTTGCTTTTTATTAAATATCTCATTTAAAGCACTAACTCAAAGCACGTCCTGCGTTACTTGTTATGCGGAATATGAATAGGTATAGGAAAACAGTTCCGATAAAACGAGAAAAATCAATTGAATAGAAAGATCGCATATCACTCACAATTTTGCTAAATTTATTTATCCTTTTACATATTAAAAAAAATGTTTTAGTGGCAACATTCAAGGTGGCTAACACTTTGGAAATTTATTCCCACATCTACTTGCCCTTGACTTAATACTTTACTATTCATAAAAAAACAACTAGTGAACCTTCATTGATTTTCAATTACGATTGGATCCAAGGAAAGACAGGCCAATTTATTAGCAAAACAGTATTTTTTGTCACTTTCCAGTTGCATCTGCGGTACTTACTCGCAAACATCATTACAGAGCATACATAATTCATATCGGCTTACAGCCACACAAAGGGTTCGTAAAAAGCTGCACCCACTTTATTGCTGGACGTATTACTTGTGAAGTTGTATCGACTGTGATAGTTTTTGCTTGGTATCGTTTCCCGCCATTCCGTAAGGATTAGTTTTTGCTCGTTTATCGCTGATGCAATTAGCTGCCAGCCACTGTAGTTTGCTGGTGGAAAAAAGTGTCGAAAGCTGCTGACTTTCAATGTTTTCAGAAGAACATTGAAAAGATTGCTCATGCATATATATAAGTGCAAATCAAATTAAATGAGGACGTTGAAAATATTTTTGAAACGCTATTTCCTATTACTATTTAATTGGCACGGCAAATACTGGGTAAAGCGTACCATTGGCGTACCTGAAGGAATAAAATAGGAATAAAATATACCCCATCTCGTGGTCCTTAGCCTCTTACCCAGCTACTCCTGTCCCTACCTCTCCGTGGTGCTGGTCGGGATACGAGCAAACTTAGGGAAGATCGGGTAACCAACCCCGGTGGGAACTATGGTCGTATGCTGACAGGGAAGGGGGAGGAGGAGCTGCGGAGGTGCAAATCTTATTGAGCGTCTGTTCTCCATGTCAGGATCGGCTCACAACAGCGTCTGTTCTCCATGTTAGGAGCGGCTGATCATCGTCCGAGTACCAGCGAGGGACCCTAAGTGAAACTGTGCACCATGGTCCACCGGGAATAAGGAGGAATGGTCCTCCGGAAATTTAGGGGGTTTGGTGTCAGGCCCTGCAAGCCAGCCTTTAAAAAAACATAAGCAACAAACAATCAATAAGAGAGTACGGACCGGAACCATCGGCGAAGACCACCGCGACGAAAAGGGACTAGCGGTTGGAAACTCGTTTCGTGGAACTGCAAATCTCTCAACTTCATCAGGAGCACACGTATACTCGCCGATGTGCTCAAGGACCGTGGATTCGGCGTAGCGCTGCAGGAGGTTTGCTGGAAGGGATCAATGGTGCGAACGTTTAGAGGTAATCATACCATCTACCAGAGCTGCGGCAACACACACGAGCTGGGAACAGCTTTCATAGTGATGGGCGATATGCAAAGGCGCGTGATCGGGTGGTGGCCGATCAATGAAAGAATGCGCAGGTTGAGGATCAAAGGCCGGTTCTTCAACTTCAGCATAATCAACGTCCATAGCCCACACTCCGGAAGCACTGATGATGATAAGGACGCATTCTACGCGCAGCTAAAACGTGAGTACGACAGCTGCCCAAGCCTCGACGTCAAAATCATCATAAGAGATTTGAACGCTCAGGTTGGCCAAGAGGAGGAGCTTAGACCGACTATTGTTCAGCGCTCACCGGCTGACGAACGAAAACGGCCTTCGACTAATTGTTTTCGCCGCCTCCAAGAATATGGCCATTCGCAGCACCTACTTCCAACACAGCCTTCCGTATCGGTACACCTGGAGATCACCACTGCATACAGAATCACAATTCGACCACGTTCTGATTGATGGACGGCACTTCTCCGACATTATCGACGTCAGGACATATCGTGGCGCTAACATCGACTCTGACCACTATCTGGTGATGGTGAAACTGCGCCCAGAACTATCCGTCATCAACAATGTTCGGTATCGACGACCGCCGCGGTACGATCTAGAGGGACTGAAGCAACCGGGTGTCGCCACTGCATACGCACAGTATCTCGAGGCAGCGTTGCCGGAAGAGGGTGAGCTCGATGGGGCCATTTTTGAGGACTGCTGCAATACAGTCAAAGGTTGTTTCGTTTTCTTCTCTTAATCTCTTCATCATATCAAGAGTATAGAAGAGATTAAAAGAGGAAAACGAAACAACCAAAATTTAAGAGATGAGTAGATTATTCAGATAGGGCATCAAGGCTACCATTACGGAAAAAAGGGGTTTTCATGAGGCGGAATCCGAAAGAAAATTCGTTGTCGTTCGCGTTGTCTGTTAGTGTCAATGTTTTTGAAATTGTGTGTTCTCGAAGTGTAAGTATGTACCAGAAAAATCCATACCAGACAGTTAATGTTAGACTAAACAATAGACTAGGAACAAATACTGTATTATAAGTTAACATTTTGACACATATTTATAACACATAACTAAGTACCCAGTCAATTATAGTTTCCCCTGATGAAGACACCATCCCCGTGTCGGAACGTCGGATAAAAATACATCTTGTTTCAATAATTCAAGACTGCGTAGCCGTCCTTAAAATCGAAATTAAAATGATAATTTTGTGTTTATTATCAATCGTTTCCTAATTTTGAAAAATTATCGCCGATGACAACTCGCCTACTTCGGATACCTACTTTTCACACCTGAGAAATGATAATTCCAATAATTATCGCATGAGAATGATTCAGAGACTAAGCATCCACCACTAAGTCAATCTAAAACTCGGGTGGCTCATTACAAAAAATCCCATCGTAAAACCTGGGCTGTCAATGGCGTTTGGTGGTCTGGTCATCCAATGGAGGAAGTCAGAGTAGACGTGACAACGAACCTTGACAGTTTAATGATAATAATTATTATTCCTTCACGGGAGTTGTGTCGGACTTTGCTAGCTTTGATTTGTAAAGTCCATAAACAATTCTTCGGAAATTCCGTACGGGAAATTGTTCAAATAGGGAAAGGATCGTTTGGCCGAAACCCATTCGCCGGAAAGCCTTTTAAATTAATAAGCAAATAAATTGTTAAGCTGAAAGTTATCTAGCCGCAAATGTCATTTGTGCGAATAGGTCATGTGGCGGGAAATTTCGATTGGCCAAAATGATTGTTTGGAAAATACGGTCATCTGCTCGAAAATATTATCCGGTGAACTCATACAACCTAAAGTGTCATTTTCTGTCACTCGGTCAAATATGTTCTTCTGTTCGGCCAAATGGCCTTTTGTGCCAAACGACCATTTCAACCAAATGACCTGTTCGGCTAAACGAGATGTTCAAGTCTCTGTTTTCCTAAGAACTTGTGTTAGGACTAGTTCGGCCGAACGATATATTTGGTCGCATATCCATTTCATTCAAATGATATTTACGGCCAAATAACAGTTAAAGACCAATCAAGCTGCTGTTAAGGATGGTATCGGAGCTGAGCTCATCAAGATGGCCCCGGAAAAGCTGGCCACTTGCCTGCACAAACTGATAGTCAGGATCTGGGAAAACAAACAGCTACCGAAGGAGTGGAAGGAAGGGGTTATATGCCCCATCTACAAGAAAGGCGACAAGCTGGAGTGTAAGAACTTTCGAGCGATCACCATCCTTAATGCCGCCTACAAAGTGATATCCCAGATCATCTTCCGTCGTCTGTCACCATTAGTGAATGAGTTCGTGGGAAGTTATCAAGCCGGCTTCGTTGACTGCCGCTCGACAACGGACCAGATCTTTACTGTACGGCAAATCCTTCAAAAATGCCGTGAATACCAAGTCCCAACGCACCATCTGTTCGTCGATTTCAAGGCATACGACAGTATAGACCGCGTAGAGCTATGAAAAATTATGGACGAGAACAGCTTCCCTGGGAAGCTTACCAGACTGATCAAAGCAACGGTGTTTGGTGTGCAAAACTGTGTGTAGATTCCAGTTCGTTCGAATCGCGCCGGGGACTAAGACAAGGTGATGGACTTTCGTGCCTGTTGTTCAACATTGCGCTAGAAGGTGTCATGCGGAGAGCCGGGTGTAACAGCCGGGGTACGATTTTCAACAGATCCAGTCAATTTATTTGCTACGCGGATGACATGGACATTGTCGGCCGAACATTTGCAAAGGTGGCAGAACAGTACACCCGCCTGAAACGTGAAGCAACAAAAGTTGGACTGGTGGTGAATGCGTCAAAGACAAAGTACATGCTTGTGGGCGGAACCGAGCGCGACAGGGCCCGCCTGGGAAGCAGTGTTACGATAGACGGGGATACCTTCGAGGTGGTCGAGGAATTCGTCTACCTCGGATCCTTGCTAACGGCTGACAACAACGTTAGTCGTGAAATACGAAGGCGCATCATCTGTGGAAGTCGGCCTACTACGGGCTCCAGAAGAAACTGCGGTCGAAAAAGATTCACCACCGCACCAAATGTGTCATGTACAAGACGTTAATAAGACCGGTTGTCCTCTACGGATATGAAACATGGACAATACTCGAGAAGGACTTGCAAACACTCGGAGTATTCGAGAGACGGGTGCTTAGGACCATCTTTGGCGGTGTGCAAGAAGACGGTGTGTGGCGACGAAGAATGAACCATGAGCTCGCCCAACTCTACGGCGGACCCAGTATCCACAAGATAGCTAAAGCCGGAAGGGTACGATGGGCAGGACATGTTGCTAGAATGCCGGAAAGCAACCCTGCAAAATGGTGTTCGTTTCCGATCCGACAGGTACGAGACGGCGTGGAGCGCAGCGAGCGAGATGGACAGACCAAGTGCAAAACGACTTGGCGAGCGTGGGGCGTATCCGAGGATGGAGAGATGCGGCCTCGAACCGTGCATTGTGGCGTCAAATTGTTGATTCAGTGTTATCTGTTTAGATGTAAACTAAATAAATAAATGAATTTACGGCCAAATGGCCCTTTGACTTTGTGCACAAATTACGTAACGTTTGAATGGGAGGGAGGGGGGTTGAGCAACCGTTACTTTTTGTGAGATAGGGGGAGGGGCAGTTTGTGAATCGTTACTTACGAGAAGGCCAAATTGAAACAAACTGAAATCGGATACAAAATTTGTATAAATATTATATCCTGTTAAAAATAAGGATAAAATATTTTTAAAAACAACAATAACGGTTTATTTTGTAATGTTCTTATTATTATAACAATTGAGCAATATGGCTGTATCAGTGAGCGCTACGAAATTAAAGCTGGGAGTCTGGACATTCGGCACTCGGCTAGATGGTTTTCGGCCCAATGATTCGACCAAACAGCCTTCCAAGGTTTGGCCGAAAGTCATTCGGCGAAAAGCGGCCATATGACATGTTCGGCATATTCTGCCCAATGACATATTCGACCAGACGACTGTATCGGCCAAAATGACCTTTATGACCTCTATGATATTTTCGCGAGAGAGGGTTTGATGATTGAGATTTGTGAATGATTTTACGCACACTGATTATTCCAGTACCAAACGTCAAAAATGAAAACGTTCGATGCATTTTAACTACACAAAAAACTAAAATGAAAAACACGTTAGATCGTTATAGAAATTGTTTCGATAGAAGACGTCAGTATGGGTACCTTGGTTTTTGTCAAGAACTCCAAAATATTAACAATTGATTAAAACTAATGAAAAACTCTGCTAATTTTTTAGAAACATTTCTCACATGCATTGTTCAATTTATTATTATATTTTTCATTTGTTTATATAAATATGAAGCTGGAACTCCAAATCAGCTCCGTGCTGGTAAATAAAAATAGCTGGTCACCAATTCACTCATTTGAACACCTGTAAATTCGATCATGCCAATTTAGTATTCGGGAAGAATATTTAATAAATAGATCTCGAACTTACCTTTTTATCTATACGAGAGTAAAAAGTTTCAACGTCACTGTTCCTGAACTTAATTTTTGTATACTTATTAGACAGCACAGCAATGTTTTTGTCATCCTACTCTGCGAGGGAGTTCAGTATACTTAACCTAGGAAATGATGTTTAAAACGCGTTATAATGAAAAGAATTGGCAAGTGGTGTCGTTTCAGAATTATTTCACATGAGTTTAACGTGGATTGTTAGTGAAAATGAAAAATATCGAAACACGTTAGATGCACGTGATAAAAAGCATTTGAACTAACGTGGACCATAAGTGAAAATAGCGAGAATTGGAACACGATGAATCTACGTGAAAAGGAACATTGAATAAGCGTTTAGATTATTTTCAGTGTAGGGATTTAAAAAGGGAATACTTTCGGAATTTCGAAGAAAATTCGTCGGATTGCAAAAGAAAATTCTTCACAATTTCTGCTGGAAGTTAGTTTTTACGGAAAGCTTTTGGAAATTTCAACGAGAAATTGCATGGACTTTTTAAAGAAATCATTGGAATACAATTTCTGGAGTTTCAACGTGGTTTTTAGGGACATCAGTTGGAAAATTCTACAAATAATCCACTGGTTCATCGGAATTTCTATAGCTTAGCTTAGCTTGATTGACTGCACATATCGTAGAGGCTAGTCGTGATTGGCTAAGAAACAACAAATAATGCACAGTTCACTGATTGAATAGTTTTCTCGGGACTAGAAAGCTATTCCCACTGTACATGCTTCGGAGTTTCTTTAATTCAAAACCAATAACGATGCCGGCCACGGATTAGGGAAGGAAAATGCGTTCGACACTCATTGCTACAAGAGACCGAGGAATTCTCTGCATCTCCATGAGCGCACAAAAGCAACGCGTGACTAACGTATTTTCTAGAAGACTGATTCAATACATTAACTACTTCGCGACGACTAAAACACGCACTGTCACTGGAGAAACACGACTGGACAAGAAACAAATTTTCACTTTCTGTTTAATTTACGCACCCGCGCAAAGCAGATCTGAATTCTGATGACCAGCCGATCCGCTTACTTCTACTAGTTCATCGGAATTTCGACAGAAAATTTACATTTTTAACCCTGTCGTTTTCCATGCCGATTAAATTGAACAGTGCCCCTTGTTAAGTGGGATATCCTATTCTGTCAATTGAGATACGGGTCATTCGAATGATAGGTGGTCGGGAACATTTAAAATCACAGAGAAGACATATTTCTGTGTGGCAGGGAAACAGCACTTGCCGTTTACTATACAAAGCAAATATTCAAATGCTTCTAAACCATCAAAGTAGGCTCAATGTGAACCACAATCGGGCTATATTTCGACAGACATGTAGTGAATCATCAAATGGCATAAGGTGTTCAAAGTGGCTCCCCCTTGCCTACAGTCGGATTAAACTCCACATTTGGCGATCCTGCTGGATGTTTAGAATATTGTAAAAAAAACTATAGAATCAAGCAAGCGGGAGCACACATGGGAAAGTAAAGTTGTTCGTCTAAACTAGTGAGAGTGATGTGATCCGCTGAAAAAAAAAAAAAAATTAATTGTGACAACAATTAAATGGATACATTCGGACTACGGGTGAGTGCATTTGAAATAAATAAATAAATAAGTAATATACGTTGACCTAAAAAAAAAAAACTGATCAGTTTGATAGCCGTTCAGGCTGTTATCCGATGAAAAAAAAACATTTTCTCTTCAATTTTACTTTTCATTGGCATGTGGAGGGTCTTTGCAGTGTGCTCCACCTGTGTTGCTGCTTGATTTGATTCATTTCTGCATCTTATTCGCGTGATTTTGCTTCGGGTTCTTATTTTGACTGAGCATCTCGATGTGTCGAGAGGCGCATGCATAGAAAACTATGAATTCTTCGACTAAATCCTCAATATTGCGCTTCAAGATTTATCTAAAAAAAATTGGTCCCAAGCACACGTGTAAAGCGTCTCATGGTCAACAAATGAAACTTTTCTGATAGTGCTATCAGTCTTGATACCAGAATTAATAAAATGCGTTGGCTAATTCAACTTAGACATGTTTAGCAGTGTTCAGTAAGAATAATAATTGCAAAATTTTAGAATGAGTGTGAGTGGTGCTTGGTGCGACTTAGTGTTGCTAATCTTCGTAAAGAGCGCAAGTGGTACTCGCATTAAGTGCTCAGTACGAGTTATTGTTGCAATTTGTTTTTAATGAGCGCGAGGGGTGCTCGCATGAAGTGCTCAGTGCGACATAGTGTTGCTAATCTTCGTAAAGAGCGCGAGTGGTGCTCGCATAAATTGCTCAGTACGAGTTATTGTTGCAAATTTTTTAATGCGCACGAGTG
>NW_026941876.1:0-17645 GCF_024139115.2 Armigeres subalbatus
GATCTCCTCAGTGGTTTGTGGAAGTTTTAAAAAATAGCTTTGGATGATGGGTGGCCGAAATTTAACGTGGACAGGCTTTACTACTGAAGAGTACGAAATAAAAACTTCAGAGCTCAGCGAGCAATTTAATAACGCGAAACGATCAAGGAACCCAAAATTTCACTGTTTCATTCCATTGTCGGAAAATAAAATTAAAGCAAAACTATACTCAAACTGTGCTGATAATAATTCAAAAGTGTTCGATATTTTAAAAAATTTGAATAAAAATAAATAAAAAATAAGTATTAATAAACTGTTTTCATGATATCATAACCCATACCAAAATTCAAACCCAAAACTCTTATGGTGGTAAGCTCCAACGAGGATAATACGCGAATCTCGTATTATCCTCGTTTTCGATAAGCTTCAAGCCGTATTATCCTCAATTTTAATCTCGGATTTTCTGTTAATATGCCGATTTCGACGTATTAAGATAATCCGAGATTTTCAAATACACAGCCAAATCAAAAATTGCCCTCACACACACATATGCACGTCCAGCAAATGTCATATTTTTCAGTTTGTTTTGTTTCCAACTCCGGCTTCCTCAATCAACTCAAGTGATAAATTTGAATATTTTTAAATAATCAACCTTTATTATAATATAGTAAAAAATGGTCTTAATCAGTGAACTTGAACACATAGCTAGGAGGCGTGTAAGTATAACAGGTAGTGAACATACTGGAATATTTTAACTATGCCGTCCATTTCCTTCCATTTCTGCAGTTTTTTTCGGAAACAACAGCAGTAATCAGAAACAGCAGGAACGTATGCGGTGCTGCAGGACTAGGATTATAACTGGTGCTGCTGGTGTTATCCTGGGTTTACCTCAATGATAAATGGTTCAACGGTTGAACCATGCTGCTTAACATGTTGTGTGATGTGAAACTTGTTGATTGAGTGATAAATGTTATTGTAATTTTAATGATCAACGGTAAATGTAGTTTCAAAAGCATGAATATAAAATAATCCTTATCAGAATTGTGTATTACGTATAAAAAAGAAGCCATGAGTAGCAATCCTGCACACATTTTTGTCATATAATTAAGCCATTACATGCCATTACCGTTTCCATTCAATTCTTGCAACAATTCGCAATTCTTCAGGGAATATTGATTACGAGAACGTCCCCATAACGTTCGAGCCTACGTTTACGTTTTGAATTACGTTTCTCCACTGTATGCTGGTAATTGTTCTAAAAATATTCAAAATAAAACCCCTGATATATTGGGAATTCTTTTTGAGATGCTGCTCGAGTAATACCTACATAGTATTGGCCCGGGAAAGCTGAATTCATTGTGGAAGTATTCCTGGACTTACGAAGTGTTCTAAACTTGTTCGAATCAAGAAAAGTATACAATTCCATGAAAAATGCTGGAGATCATTCGGAGAATGTCTGAGAATTTATTATTCGAGTTCGTCTTACAACGAAAGATTCCGAAAAGCGTTCTACAAAGAATTCATGGATGAAATCTAGGAAGCATTTCTGGGAAAGTTCTAGGAGTAGTTGCATAGGACGCATTCCTGGAGAAGATTCAAAAAGCATTCCTGGAGCAATTCTAGAAAGCATTTCTGCAGGAGTTCCTAAACATTCAAGGAAAACTTATAGGACGAATTCTGGGTGGCATTCCAGGCGGATTTTAAGGATAAACTCCAGTAAAAACATCTGGAGGAATTCCAGCAAGAACTCTTGGGAAAATTTCAGCGTGCTCTCCTGAACGAGTTCAAGGGGCAACTCCTGGATGAATTTCAAGAAATACTACGGTAATTTCAGAAGGAGCTCATCAATCAATTCAAGGTGTAACTTCATGAGGAACTCATGGTATAATACAAGAAGAAAATTCTAGAGGAATTCAAAAAAGAACAATTGCAGTAATTTCAGAAAGATCTCCTGACGAAAATCTAGCCGAATATAGCCGTGAGGAATTTCAAAAGGAAAACCTTGAAGAACTTTTAGAAAAACTCCTGGAATAACGGATGAAGGAATTCCTCTAGATTCCTCCAGAACATCCTTCTGGGATTCCTCCAGTAGTTGCTCCTGAAATGCCTCCAGAAGTTCCTCTTGGAATTCCTTCAGAAGTTCCTCCTACAATTCCTCCAATAGTTCCTCTAGAAGATCTTATAAGAAGAGGGTGAAATTCATCCAGGAGTTCCTGCTTGAGTACCTTCTAAATTTGATTTAGCAGTTGCTCCTGGATCTGATTCAGCAGAAGCTCTCCAAAGTCCTCCAGGAGTTCCTGTTGGAATTTCTCTTGGAGATCCTCTTCGAATTCCTCCAGAAGTTTTTCCAGGAATTCCTCCAGCAGATCTTTATGAAATTGCTCCAACAGTTCTTTATGGAATCCCTCTAGAAGTTCATCATTACTCCAGACGTTATTTCTGGAATTCCACCAGTTCTAAATGGAATTCCCCCAAAAGTTATTCAAGGAATTCCACCAGAAGTTCCTCAGGGAATTCCTTCAAGAGTTTCTTATAGAATTAATCAAGAAGTTCCTCCTGGAATTCTACAAGGATTTCCTCCTGGAATACTAGATGTTCTTCTTGGAATTCCTTCAGAAGTTCCTCCTGGAATTATTCAAGAACACCCCCCTAGAATACATCCAGGAGTTTCTCTTGGAATTTCTCCAGGAGTTTCTCTCGAAATTCCTCTTGGAATACCTCCCGAAGCTGTTTCTTTAATTCTTCCAGGAGTTCCACCTAGAATTCATCAATGAGTTTCTCTTAGAATTCTTCGAGCAGTTCCTCATGAAATAACTCAAGGAGTTCCTTTTTGAAATTCTCAAAGAGTTCCTTCTTAAATTCCTTATGGAGTTTCTCTTGGAATTCATCCAGGAGTTCCTGTTATACTTCAAAGAATTTCTCACAGAATTTCCCAGCAGGAACTCCTGGAGGATTCCCAGCAGGAACTCCTGGAGGATTCCCAGCAGGAATTTCTGGAAGATTCGCAGGAGGAACTCCTGGAGGATTGTCAGGAGGAACTCCTTGAGGATTCTCAGAAAGAACTACTGAAGGATTCCCAGGAAGAACTCCTGGAGGATTCCCAGGAGGAACTCCTGGAGGATTCCCAGGAGGAACTCCTGGAGGATTCCCAGGAGGAACTCCTGGAGGATTCCCAGGAGGAACTCCTGGAGGATTCCCAGGAGGAACTCCTGGAGGATTCCCAGGAGGAACTCCTAGAGGATTCCCAGGAGGAACTCCTGGAGGATTCCCAGGAGGAACTCTTGGAGGATTCCCAGGAGGAACTCCTGGAGGATTCCCAGGAGGAACTCCTGGAGGATTCCCAGGAGGAAGTCCTGGAGGATTCCCAGGAGGAACTCCTGGAGGATTCCCAGGAGGAACTCCTGGAGGATTCCCAGGAGGAACTCCTGGAGGATTCCCAGGAGGAACTCCTGGAGGATTCCCAGGAGGAACTCCTGGAGGATTCCCAGGAGGAACTCCTGAAGGAGTCATAGGAGGACCTCCTGGAGGATTCCCAGGAGGAACTCCTGGAGGATTCCCAGGAGGAACTCCTGGAGGATTCCCAGGAGGAACTCCTGGAGGATTCCCAGGAGGAACTCCTGGAGGATTCCCAGGAGGAACTCCTGGAGGATTCCCAGGAGGAACTCCTGGAGGATTCCCAGGAGGAACTCCTGGAGGATTCCCAGGAGGAACTCCTGGAAGATTCCCAGGAGGAACTCCTGGAGGATTCCCAGGAGGAACTCCTGGAGGATTCCCAGGAGGAACTCCTGGAGGATTCCCAGGAGGAACTCCTGGAGGATTCCCAGGAGGAACTCCTGGAGGATTCCCAGGAGGAACTCCTGGAGGATTCCCAGGAGGAACTCCTAGAGCACAGACAAACAGACATAACACTCGTCAAATTTCCATCGTTCAACGATTTACTGGTCGATTCAAATAATAATTGGTTGGCCAATCAATCACTCGTGGCGCTCGCATCGGATTTGCTCGAGTCTGACGTTTGCTCACTACCGCCATCTGGTTCGTGATTTGCCCAACTAACTGAAATCAACAGATTTCGTTAGTGTTTGAATGACGATGAATTTGATGAGTGACTGTTCAATGTGTTATGTCTGTTTGTCTGTGCCTAGAGGATTCCCAGGAGGAACTCTGGATGAATTCCTGGAGGAACTCCCAGGAGAAACTCCTGGAGGATTCCCAGGAGGAACTCCTGGAGGATTCCCAGGAGGAACTCCTGGAGGATTGTCAGGAGGAACTCCTTGAGGATTCTCAGAAAGAACTACTGAAGAATTCCCAAAAGGAACTTCTGGAGGATTCCCAGGAGGAACTCCTGGAGGATTCCCAGGAGGAACTCCTGGAGGATTCCCAGGAGGAACTCCTGCAGGATTCCCAGGAGGAACTCCTGGAGGATTCCCAGGAAGAACTCCTGGAGAATTGCCAAGAGGAACTCCTGGAGGATTTCCAGGAGGAATTCCTGGAGGATTCCCAGGAGGAACTCCTGGAGGATTCCCAACAGGAACTCCTGGAGGATTCCCAACAGGAACTCCTGGAGGATTCCCAACAAGAACTCCTGGAGGATTCCCAGCAGGAACTCCTGGAGGATTTCCAGCAGGAACTCCTGGAGGATTCCCAGCAGGAACTCCTGGAGGATTCTCAGGAGGAATTCCTGGAGGATTCCTATGACGGATTGCTGGAGGCTCCCCAAGAAGAATTCCTGGAGGATCCCTAGGAGGAATTTCTGGAAGATTTGCAGGAGGATTTTCTGGAAGATTTGCAGGAGGAACTCCTGGAGGATTCCCAGGAGGAACTCCTGGAGGATTCCCAGGAGGAACTCCTGGAGGATTCCCAGGAGGAACTCCTGGAGGATTCCCAGGAGGAACTCCCGGAGGATTCCCAGGAGGAACTCCTGGAGGATTCCCAGGAGGAACTCCTGGAGGATTCCCAGGAGGAACTCCTGGAGGATTCTCAGGAGGAACTCCTGGAGGATTCCCAGGAGGAACTCCTGGAGGATTCCCAGGAGGAACTCCTGGAGGATTCCCAGGAGGAACTCCTGGAGGATTCCCAGGAGGAACTCCTGGAGGATTCCCAGGAGGAACTCCTGGAGGATTCCCGGGAGGAACTCCTGGAGGATTCCCAGGAGGAACTCCTGGAGGATTCCCAGGAGGAACTCCTAGAGGATTCCTAGGAGGAACTCCTAGAGGATTCCCAGGAGGAACTCCTAGAGGATTCCCAGGAGGAACTCCTGGAGGATTCCCAGGAGGAACTCTGGATGAATTCCTGGAGGAACTCCCAGGAGGAACTCCTGGAGGATTCCCAGGAGGAACTCCTGGAGGATTCCCAGGAGGAACTCCTGGAGGATTCCCAGGAGGAACTCCTGGAGGATTCCCAGGAGGATTCCCAGGAGGAACTCCTGGAGGACTCCCAGGAGGAACTCCTGGAGGATTGTCAGGAGGAACTCCTTGAGGATTCTCAGAAAGAACTACTGAAGAATTCCCAAAAGGAACTTCTGGAGGATTCCCAGAAGGAACTCCTGGAGGATTCCCAGGAGGAACTCCTGGAGGATTCCCAGGAGGAACTCCTGGAGGATTCCCAGGAGGAACTCCTGGAGGATTCCCAGGAGGAACTCCTGGAGGATTCCCAGGAGGAACTCCTGGAGAATTGCCAAGAGGAACTCCTGGAGGATTTCCAGGAGGAATTCCTGGAGGATTCCCAGGAGGAACTCCTGGAGGATTCCCAACAGGAACTCCTGGAGGATTTCCAGCAGGAACTCCTGGAGGATTCCCAGCAGGAACTCCTGGAGGATTCTCAGGAGGAATTCCTGGAGGATTCCTATGACGGATTGCTGGAGGATCCCCAGGAAGAATTCCTGGAGGATCCCTAGGAGGAATTTCTGGAAGATTTGCAGGAGGAACTCCTGGAGGATTGTCAGGAGGAACTCCTGGAGGATTGTCAGCAGGAACTCCTGGAGGATTCTCAGGAGGAATTCCTGGAGGATTCCTATGACGGATTGCTGGAGGATTCCCAAGAAGAATTCCTGGAGGATCCCTAGGAGGAATTTCTGGAAGATTTGCAGGAGGAACTCCTGGAGGATTGTCAGGAGGAACTCCTGGAGGATTGTCAGGAGGAACTTCTGGAGGATTCCCAGAAGGAACTCTTGGAGGATTCCCAGGAGGAACTCTTGGAGGATTCCCAGCAGGAACTCCTGGAGGATTCCCAGGAGGAACTCCTGGATGATTCCCATGAGGAACTCCTGGATGATTCCCAGGAGGAACTCCTGGAGGATTCCCAGCAGGAACTCCTGGAGGATTCCCAGGAGGAACTCCTGGAGGATTCCCGGTAGGAATTCCTGGAGGATTCCCAGGAGGATTTCCTGGAGGATTCCCAGGAAGAACTCCTGGAGGATTCCCAGGAGGAATTCCTGGAGGATTCCCAGGAGGAACTCCTGGATGATTCCCAGGAGGATTTCCTGGATGATTCCCAGGAGGAACTCCTGGAGGATTCCCAGGAGGAATTCCTGAAGGATTCCCAGGAGGAACTCCTGGAGGATTCCCAGGAGGAACTCCTGGAGGATTCCCAGGAGGAACTCCTGGAGGATTCCCAGGAGGAACTCCTGGAGGATTCCCAGGAGGAACTCCTGGAGGATTCCCAGGAGGAACTCCTGGAGGATTCCCAGGAGGAACTCCTGGAGGATTCCCAGGAGGAACTCCTGGAGGATTCCCAGGAGGAACTCCTGGAGGATTCCTAGGAGGAACTCCTGGAGGATTCCCAGGAGGAACTCCTGGAGGATTCCCAGGAGGAACTCCTGGAGGATTCAGGAGGAACTTCTGGAGGATTCCCAGGAGGAACTCCTGGGGGATTCCCAGGAGGAACTATTTAAGGAATTCAGGAGGAACTCCTGGAGGAATTTCAGGAAGAACTCCTGGAGGAATTCCAGGAGATTCTTCTGGATGAACTTCTGGAGGAACTCCTGGAGTATTCCTAGGAGGAACTCCTGGAGGATTCCCAGGAGGAACTCCTGGAGGATTCCCAGGAGGAACTCCTGGAGGATTCCCAGGAGGAACTCCTGGAGGATTCCCAGGAGGAACTCCTGGAGGATTCCCAGGAGGAACTCCTGGAGGATTCCCAGGAGGAACTCCTGGAGGATTCCCAGGAGGAACTCCTGGAGGATTCCCAGGAGGAACTCCTGGAGGATTCCCAGGAGGAACTCTGGATGAATTCCTGGAGGAACTCCCAGGAGGAACTCCTGGAGGATTCCCAGGAGGAACTCCTGGAGGATTCCCAGGAGGAACTCCTGGAGGATTCCCAGGAGGAACTCCTGGAGGATTGTCAGGAGGAACTCCTTGAGGATTCTCAGAAAGAACTACTGAAGAATTCCCAAAAGGAACTTCTGGAGGATTCCCAGGAGGAACTCCTGGAGGATTCCCAGGAGGAACTCCTGGAGGATTCCCAGGAGGAACTCCTGGAGGATTCCCAGGAGGAACTCCTGGAGGATTCCCAGGAGGAACTCCTGGAGAATTGCCAAGAGGAACTCCTGGAGGATTTCCAGGAGGAATTCCTGGAGGATTCCCAGGAGGAACTCCTGGAGGATTCCCAACAGGAACTCCTGGAGGATTCCCAGCAGGAACTCCTGGAGGATTTCCAGCAGGAACTCCTGGAGGATTCCCAGCAGGAACTCCTGGAGGATTCTCAGGAGGAATTCCTGGAGGATTCCTATGACGGATTGCTGGAGGATCCCCAAGAAGAATTCCTGGAGGATCCCTAGGAGGAATTTCTGGAAGATTTGCAGGAGGAACTCCTGGAGGATTCCCAGGAGGAACTCCTGGAGGATTGTCAGGAGGAACTTCTGGAGGATTCCCAGGAGGAACTCCTGGAGGATTCCCAGAAGGAACTCTTGGAGGATTCCCAGGAGGAACTCTTGGAGGATTCCCAGCAGGAACTCCTGGAGGATTCCCAGCAGGAACTCCTGGAGGATTCCCAGGAGGAACTCCTGGATGATTCCCAGGAGGAACTCCTGGAGGATTCCCAGCAGGAACTCCTGGAGGATTCCCGGTAGGAACTCCTGGAGGATTCCCGGTAGGAACTCCTGGAGGATTCCCGGTAGGAACTCCTGGAGGATTCCCGGTAGGAACTCCTGGAGGATTCCCGGTAGGAACTCCTGGAGGATTCCCAGGAGGATTTCCTGGAGGATTCCCAGGAAGAACTCCTGGAGGATTCCCAGGAGGAATTCCTGGAGGATTCCCAGGAGGAACTCCTGGAGGATTCCCAGGAGGAACTCCTGGAGGATTCCCAGGAGGAACTCCTGGAGGATTCCCAGGAGGATTTCCTGGAGGATTCCCAGGAGGATTTCCTGGATGATTCCCAGGAGGAACTCCTGAAGGATTCCCAGGAGGAACTCCTGGAGGATTCCCAGGAGGAACTCCTGGAGGATTCCCAGGAGGAACTCCTGGAGGATTCCCAGGAGGAACTCCTGGAGGATTCCCAGAAGGAACTCCTGCAGGATTCCCAGGAGGAACTCCTGGAGGATTCCCAGGAGGAACTCCTGGAGGATTCCCAGGAGGAACTCCTGGAGGATTCCCAGGAGGAACTCCTGGAGGATTCCCAGGAGGAACTCCTGGAGGATTCCCAGGAGGAACTCCTGGAGGATTCCCAGGAGGAACTCCTGGAAGATTCCCAGGAGGAACTCCTGGAGGATTCCCAGGAGGAACTCCTGGAGGATTCCCAGGAGGAACTCCTGGAGGATTCCCAGGAGGAACTCCTGGAGGATTCTCAGGAGGAACTCCTGGAGGATTCCCAGGAGGAACTCCTGGAGGATTCCCAGGAGGAATTTCTGGAGGATCCCCATGAGGAACTCCTGGAGGATTCTCAGGAGGAACTCCTGAAGGATTCCCAGGAGGATTTCCTGGAGGATTCTCAGGAGGAATTCCTGGAGGATCCCCATGACGGATTGCTGGAGGATCCCCAGGAAGAATTCCTGGAGGATCCCCAGGAGGAATTTCTGGAAGATTTGCAGGAAGAACTCCTGGAGGATTCTCAGGAGGAACTTCCGGAGGATTCTCATGAGGAACTCCTGGAGGATTCTCAGGAGGAACTCCTGGAGGATTCACATTAGGAACTCCTGGATGATTCCCAGGAGGAACTTCTGGAAGAGGAACTCCTGGAGGAATTCCAAGAGGTACTCCTGGAGGAACTTCGGGGGGATTACAGAAGGGTCTCCTGGAGGAATTCAGAGATGAGCTTCTATAGGCATTCCATGAGCAACTCTTTTAGGAATTCCAGGAGGAACTACTTATAGGCTTCCATGACGAACTCCTTGAGGAATTCCAGTATGAACTTCTGAAGGAAGAACTCCTTGAGAATTTCCAGAAGGAACTCCTTGAGGATTTCCAGATTGAACTCCTTGAGGATTTCCAGAAGGAACTCCTGGAGGAATTGCAGGAGAAACTTCTTGAGGGATTCCAGTAGGAACTACTGGATGAATTTCTGTTGAAATTCTAGAAAGGACTGCTGGAGTAATTCCAGCATGAACTCCTGGAGGAATTCCAGGACGAACTCCTGGAGAATTCCCAGAAGAAACTCCTGGAGGATTCTCAGGAGGAACTCCTGGAGGATTCCCAGGAAGAACTACTGGAGATTTCCAGGAGGAATTTCTGGAGGATCCCCAGGAGGAATTCCTGGAGGATCCCCAGGAGGAATACCTGGAGGATCCCCAGGAGGAACTCCTGCAGGATTCCCAGGAGGATTCTCTGGAGGAACTCCTGGAGGATTCTCAGGAGGAACTTCTGGAGGATTCTCAGGAGGAACTTCTGGAGGATTCTCATGAGGAACTCCTGGAGGATTCTCAGGAGGAACTCCTGGAGGATTCACATTAGGAACTCCTGGATGATTCCCAGGAGGAACTTCTGGAAGAGGAACTCCTGGAGGAATTCCAAGAGGTACTCCTGGAGGAACTTCGGGGGGATTACAGAAGGGTCTCCTGGAGGAATTCAGAGATGAGCTTCTATAGGCATTCCATGAGCAACTCTTTTAGGAATTCCAGGAGGAACTCCTTATAGGCTTCCATGACGAACTCCTTGAGGAATTCCAGTATGAACTTCTGAAGGAATATTAGGAGGATTTTCTAGAGGAACTCCAATATGAACTGCTGTAGGAGTTCCAGAAATAACTCTTGTAGGAGGAACTGCTCGATGGATTCCAGGAGGAACTTCTGGAGGAATTCCATGAGGAACTTCCGGAGGAATTTCAGAAGTAACTTCTGGAGGAATTCCAACAGGAATTCCTGGAGGGATTTGAAGAGAAACTTCTAGAGATCTCCAGGAGGAACTTCTAGATGAATGTCAGGAGGACTTCATGGAAGAACTTCTGGAAGAATTCCAGGAGGAACTCCTGGAGGAATTCAAGGAGAAATTCCCTGAGGAATTCCAGGCTGAACTCCTGAATGACTTTTATATATAACTGCTGTAGGAATTCCATAGGCAACTTATGGAGGTATTCCAAGATGAATTCCGAGAAAAACTCTTGGAGGTATTCTAGGAAGATGTTCTTGAATAATTCCTGGACGATTCCCAAGAGGAGCATCTGGAGGAACTCTAGGTGGAACAACCGGAAAAATTCCAGGACGAATTCTGAATTTCAGGAGGAACTTCATGAGGAATTTGAGGAGGAACTCTTTGAGAAATTCAAAAAGGAACTCCATGAGTTATTACAGGAGGAACTGCTCGAAGAATTCTAGGAAAAATTCCTAGATTAATTCCTGGTTCCTCCTGGGAATCATTTTAAGTAATTTTGTGTATGGTGGGAGCGTAAAAGTGAACTTTAAAGTTCCATTAAGGATCCTTGAAACTTGATGTGAACCATAGTGAACCAATTAGTTCGGTTAAGAGTAAATTTAAGTAAAATCTGAACTTCTGGTTGCTTGGGTAGTGATACTCATCCTCATCCAGCAGCCTCATAAGTACCACGTGGTTGAATATTTAGTATGGTAGTCGTTGGGTCTGTATTTGCTCGAAACCGGCCATGTGAACAGGACTCCGAAGCAGATCACGTACAAGGTCTACTCGGCGTCACGGGATTGTAAGCAATTTCTTTCTCAGTTTTATCAAAAGCCCCTTCTAAAATTAATCAAGAAAATCGCCCTGTAATTCCTCCAAAAGTGTCTTCTAGAATTTCGTATAGAATTCTCTGTTGTTTCTCCAAAAATTGTGCTGGGAATGATTCCAAGAATATCAATGAAATTTTCTCTTTGGTTTTCCAATTGATATTATTCCAGGAATAGGAAATTTCCTTAACGATTTCCAATGGAAAATCTTTCTGGTATTCTGCTTTGAATACCTTCATAAATTCTCGGAGAAGTTTGTGAAGGAATCGACAAATTTCAACATTAAAAAACAATTAAATTTCTTAACTAACACTCATAGCTCATAATTCCTCACTCGCAGCGACCAGCTTATTGCACTAGCAGGATATTATAGAATACCATACAAATAAAATTGGAAAACCAAATATGAAATTTTGAGGGTGGATGAATGAAATCCATCAAACGATGTGTTTGGGTTTCCAAAACGACGGATCGTTTAATGGTTGAAGACGGGAAAAAAGTTCATCGTATGGTCATCAAAATGATAGCAACATGTTTCAGATACAAAGCTGTATGATCGTCCACTCCATCTGTCTTCGCTGTTCTCTTGATCCGAACAGGATTGGTACATTTTGAAGCTTCAGGATAAAGATGCAAAGGTTGATGGTGGATGAAGGTGGTTTCCGAGTGAATGAAATCAGCTAGTGGATGTTGCAGATAAAACCATTCGCTTTCACCAACAGCAGGAATTGAGTCGTCATCGAAATCATTTGCCGCCAGAAGCAAATCCATTCTATAGAATGGAAATATGCTCATCCCAGTCGATTGGTTGGTACTTCTGCAATCCCCATCATTGTTGCAATCTGTTCCAAATCCCCCCGGCCGGCACATCAGCTGCAAAGTTGAGATTCTGCGCCCAGCGAGAGTGATATTTTCCACACAGCACACAAAATAGTTTTTCTTTTCTGGTGATCATATTTACAGTTTATACAAAAACATTTGAATCAAAACAAACGAAAAAAGTTATCACTGATTTTGATCAATTTCCCATTCTCACACGCACACTACCTTATCATCCTGCTCAAGTAAAAATGGCTGCGTACTTAATACTAGTTTGATGCTTACCGTTCGAGGTATCAACTTTAATACCGGATTTTCTTAATACCGTATTAATTCGAGTATTATCCTCGTTGGTGCTTACCGCCATTAGAGTTCCTATAACAACATTGTGTAACTGCCACATTTAATTTAATACTTAGGATAATATTAATTCATTTTTATTTATTTATACATATAATATTTATACATATAATATACATAATATCGATGAATACATAAATATGGAATATCATACAAACAACTTGTTTAACTCACGCAAGGCCCTTAACAATAAAATCATCAAACTGCGATTCTTGAAAAAAATACACGGAAATTTTTTTTGTTTACTATATGTGAAAATTGTGAAATGTTTGAAATGTCATAACTTTTTTGTTTATTAGTTTACCATCACCAAATTTTATGGTAGATAGCTAATATAATGGACCGTTTTCCTAAAAAATTACGTTCGAAAAAGATAGGGTTTTGAGATATTTGAGTTTTGTGACAAAAATAATATTTTAAAGGCAAAAAATTTTTTTTTTTACTGTGCGCATTTTCTTAAGAATCACCATTTAGTTGTCTAACTTTGCTGAAAAAATCATAACAATCGAACATTCCGTTTTTGCTGTGCTGCTTTTTAAATATTTTTGAACCATTTTCACATACACCCTTTTGAAAAGTTAGTCGTGACTCAATATGAAGATTTGATATCGAAAAATGACGATTTAGAGGAAATTGAAAAACTGTGCAAAGTTTCAACTCAATAGAAAATCATGAATTAAAAATTTTCTTAAATTTTGATGCTGTTGCTTGGAATCGCTCTTTAGTCCTATCGTTCTGCGATTTATTTCAAATCGTTTCATTAAAAAACTAAGAGCGATTCATTAATTTGGTAAGGTTTTTTCTCTCTTCATCCTCATAATAAATTTCATGAAATTTTCTCGAGTGTTAAGCATCAACAACTGTCAGACCGCTATTCCTTCCCAAGCCCTTCCGTGATTATGTATTGTAGTTTACCTGAGAATTCAATCTTCCCCCCGTTCAACACTCTTTAGAAACTTGCAGTGTTTGTCCATGATGTCGTTGAGGTAACTCTCAGGTTATCTCAGAGGATGGCAGATCCTAACTTTTAAGTCAGTTGCGCGGCTGTTAGATGATCATTAAGACGGCTATTGGCTTGCCTTTTGGTTTTTTACATCACCCTGTGACCACGAATTCATAAGGATTTTACATTAAAAATACCATTGGAGAAAATTTACAAGAAAACGAATTGCTCCCGTCTATAAGAAAACAATTTTCTGCAGATTCCAGCATTCCAGAGTTTCACATAATGCACATTGCAGCAGAGGCATTCCACGGGGGCATGTCAGTCGATCCTGAGCGACCATTTCGAAAATATTTGAAACTCTGCACAGTTTTTCAATTTCATCTAAATCGTCATTTTTCGATATCAAATCTTCATATTGAGTCACGACTAACTTTTCAAAAGGGTGTATGTGAAAATGGTTCAAAAATATTTAAAAAGCTGCACAGCAAAAACGGAATGTTCGATTGTTATGATTTTTTCAGCAAAGTTAGACAACTAAATGGTGATTCTTAAGAAAATGTGCACAGTAAAAAAAATTTTTTTGCCTTTAAAAATATCATTTTTGTCACAAAACTCAAATATCTCAAAACCCTATCTTTTTCGAACGTAATTTTTTAGGAAAACGGTCCATTATATTAGCTTTCTACCATAGAAATTTGGTGATGGTAAACTAATAAACAAAAAGTTATGACATTTCAAACATTTCACAATTTTCACATTTAGTAAAAAAATTTTTTCTGTGTAAGTTATTTCGAGAATTGCAGTTTGATGCAGATTTTATTGTTAAGGGACGTGATTTAAACAAGTTGTTTTCATGATATTTTGATTTAATTATTCATAGCATCTATAAGAAACTTAGACATGATCCAGTGTTGTGATCAAAAGTATTGATAGTGTCATAATTTTCATTGCACGTGACTGGCGAAAATTCTTTTAATAGTGTTGAAACCTGTTGATAATAACGTTGATAGAAACATATCAGAAATGTTATTTTTAAGACAAAAGCTGCAAAATCAAAGATTTATATACACGTGTACGTCTATAGTTTACCTGCAAAAATATACCTCTTAGAGAATAGACTTTATGATCGGGAGGAAACGGGTATCTTCAACAACAACAAATGCATGATAGGTACATACCATGACAATGCTCACGAAAAAGCAAAAAATTACTACTACTAAGGTTGTTAAAGATCTTATAGTAATTTTTTCTTCAGTCAAACAAATGACACCAAACTAGTCAGTAAAAACTTAAAAGTGATTTTGTTTATTGAAATATTACGAACAACATGAGTAGCCGCTTTCTCAACTGTTGTAGGCCGTTTGATGGAAAAAAGTGTTCAAAAGAGTTACGAAATCTCACCGAAAGCACCATAGATAAACTGAAAGCGACTGGTTATGCTCCAATGTCCACATTGAATACAAATTTACGCATTTGCACGTCCTGCCGTCTAAACGTTGACAAAAGAGCAATCTGTATATCATCGGTTGAGCAGAGCGCAGGAAGTTCGAAAACGACAGCAACTGAGGAATTGCCAGATGTATCGACAACAACTGAGGAATTACCAAAAGTATTAAGTGCTGAGAGCCTTGCCACCGTACCATCAGCGAAATCTGTTTCAACAAATCAATCGGAGGTCAACATCGAACGCTTTAACGAGGGCATAGCTGGGATAAAAGTGACTCCGATTAAATGGAGTAAGATGGACTACGTTTATTACCCGGAGAAAAAATACCGTGAAATAAACGAAGCTGTACGAAGAAACCTCTTCAAATTAGGACCTGATGATGTGGAAAATACAGACTACGATGAGGTAATTATAAATATGAAGGAAAGGTTCTCGAATGCAGCCACGACAAGGAAAGAAAAATTATTGATTTTGTCGATGCTGCCAAGTTCGTGGTCTATTCAGGATGCCATTGATGAGTTCAAAACCAATAGAAATACAGTAAAAGAGGCAAAACAATTGAAGAATAACTGTCTTTCAACCAAATACTAGGTCTAGTACTGCATTAACAGATGAGACAAAAGAAATAGTAGTTCAATATTTTGAAGATGATGAAGTAAGTCGAGCTATGCCTGGTCAAAAAGATTATGTATCAGTAAAAAGATGGAAAGCGTCAAAGCAATCCAAAACGATTAATGATGACGACTTTGAAAGAAGCGTACACACGCTTCAAGGAAATTCACGATAATATTAAAATAGGTTTTCCTCATTTGCAAGCCTTCGGCCAAGGCAATGTAAGCTTCTTTCCAATTCAGGAACACATAATGTGTGTGTGTGCACAACCCATGAGAATATTAATCTTATTTTACATAGTTTGAAAAGAATCAATTTAACAAAGGATATTAAAATGTTAACTGGTAGTCTTTTGTGTGAAAATACAACATCAAATTGCTATCTACGATCTTGTTCGGATTGTCCAGATTCTTCATCATTGGAAAATACTTTATTCGCTGAGTTTGAAGAAAATATATTGATCAGTTATCATTTGAGCAATGGGTGACCACGGATAGGTGTGACATAGAAACTATTGTAAAACCTGTAGATGAGTTTGTGTCATATTTTGCTTGAAATTAGAAAGTTTAATCCTCACGATTTCATTAAAACAGAACAATCCAGCTTTTTAAAAATACGAAAATACATTTACAAAATGGTGAATTTTAGTCATTTGTGATTTTCTGAAAATTACAGCTTTGTATTGCAAGATGAAGTGCAGTCCCATCACTGGAACGTACAACAAGCTACAATTCATCCATTCGTTATTTATTTTAATGGAAGTACGCAAATTGAACACTTAAGTTTTATTATAATTTCCGAAGATTTAAGACACGATTCAGTATCCGTAAACTTGTTCATTGAAAAATGATTAACTTTTTACGCTTTGATAAGCATAAAGAAGTCAAAAGATATATTTCATGTCTGATGGAGCAGCGTCGCAGTACAAAAATCGTAAGAATTTTTCGAGCCTATGTCAATTTAAATCAATGTACGGAATTGATGCAGAATGGCATTTTTTTGCTACATCACATGGCAAAGGTCCTTGTGATGCTATTGGAGGAACAATAAAGCGCATGGCCACAAGAGCAAGTTTAGCCAAAGAACGTGAGCATCCAATTAAAACTGCGAAAGAACTTTTTGATTGGGCAAATCGTAGAAAAGAAAAAGATTTAACCAAATTATCATTTTGTTTTACTAAAGCCTGTCCATGTTAAATTTCGGACACTGAGACAATGTGCAACTGATTTGTAGCCATTTTATCTCTTTGTACGAGAAGGAAAACCCACTGAAAGAATAACATGAAGCGGAGAGATTCAACTGTCGTGTAAATTGATCTCCTCAGTGGTTTGTGAAAATTTAAAAAATTGCTTGGGATGATGGGTGTCCGAAATTTAACGTGGACAGGCTTTACTACTGAAGAGTACGAAATAAAGGCTTCAGAGCTCAGCGAGCAATTTAATAACGCGAAAACGATCCAAGGAACCCAAAAATTTCACTGTTTCATTCCATTGTCGGAAAATAAAATTAAAGCAAAACTATACTCAAACTGTGCTGATAATAATTCAAAAGTGTTCGATATTTTAAAAAATTTGAATAAAAATAAATAAAAAATAAGTATTAATAAACTGTTTTCATGATATCATAACCCATACCAAAATTCAAACCCAAAACTCTTAGAGTTTCTATAACAACATTTTGTAACTGCCACATTTAATTTAATACTTAGGATAATATTAATTCATTTTTATTTATTTATACATATAATATTTATACATATAATATACATAATATCGATGAATACATAAATATGGAATATCATACAAACAACTTGTTTAACTCACGCAAGGCCCTTAACAATAAAATCAGCATCAAACTGCGATTCTTGAAAAAAATACACGGAAATTTTTTTTGTTTACTATATGTGAAAATTGTGAAATGTTTGAAATGTCATAACTTTTTTGTTTATTAGTTTACCATCACCAAATTTTTATGGTAGATAGCTAATATAATGGACCGTTTTCCCTAAAAAATTACGTTCGAAAAAGATAGGGTTTTGAGATATTTGAGTTTTGTGACAAAAATAATATTTTTAAAGGCAAAAATTTTTTTTTTACTGTGCACATTTTCTTAAGAATCACCATTTAGTTGTCTAACTTTGCTGAAAAAATCATAACAATCGAACATTCCGTTTTTGCTGTGCAGCTTTTTAAATATTTTTGAACCATTTTCACATACACCCTTTTGAAAAGTTAGTCGTGACTCAATATGAAGATCTGATATCGAAAAATGACGATTTAGATGAAATTGAAAAACTGTGCAAAGTTTCAACTCAATAGAAAATCATGAATTAAAAATTTTCTTAAATTTTGATGCTGTTGCTTGGAATCGCT